>NC_045445.1:119084144-119384144 GCF_002776525.5 Piliocolobus tephrosceles
TATTTGCTTGGAAGAATGATAATTAGGGGAAAGTAGAGTATCATTTCAGTGTTATATAAGCACATTATTATGTTCTTTAGTGACTTTGTTTTATATGACTTTTTTGTGTGATCTAAGTGAAAAATGTGGTTAAAAACTTCCTGCGTGTATTTATATTAGAATCCATCCTTCTCTCTTTCCCTTCCTATTTCCTACTTCAGATAAAGATGAATCCTTTATCTTGTTCATAAATTAAAGCCACTTACTCCTTCTTTGGTCTGAATCTAGTTCCTCCCTTTCTTAAGGAGTCCTGGTTTACCATATATAACTATCCTTCCCTTAGTTTTTAATTTTTGGGTTTTTATTTTTGTTTATTTATTTATTTGAGACAGGGTCTTGCTCTGTTACCCATGCTGGAGTGCAGCAGCACAAACACGGCTCACCGCAACCTCAATCTTCTGGACTCAAGTGATCCTCCCACCTCAGCCTTGCATGTACTTGGGATCACAGACATGCCCCACCAGGGTAAACTCATTTTTTGTAGAGGCAGGGTCTCACTTTGTCATCCAGGCTTGTCTTGAACTCCTGGGATCAAGTAATCCTTCTGCCTCAGCCTCCTAAAAGTGCTGGGATTACAGGCATGAGACACTGTGCCCAGCCCCCTTTACTTTATATAAACATGTTTTATACCACAGGAAACTAAAACTAAAAAAAATCCAAGAACAAAACCAAAATAGAACAAATAAAAACCTTTCCTAGTGTCTGGGTGAAGGGGAAAAGGACAAGATGCAGGAAGGTGAACAGAAAAGACGCAGCCCCTACTACTTCCGGGTTCTTCATCATTCAACTTACCCGTGTGCGAAAATGCAGCCCGCTCGCCGGAAAAAAGCAGACAAACTGAGCAGGCGTGACGTGACGTCAATTTGAGGAAACCGAAACTTACCCGGCCACGCCTACGGAGACGCCCCTGGTACGCCCTTATCCCATCCACTGCCCTCCCATTTCCAAGCCTAGGACATAAAAGTTGCCGCCGGCAGGCACCGGTGCGAAGTTCCCCGGCCCCATTGTTCCTGGACCGAGGAACCTCGCCCAAGAGCCTCGGTGCGACTTCACTGGCCCCACTTAGAGGACCAGTGAACCTCGCCCAAGAACCCTGACCTGTTGGTCAATAAAGTTCTTTCTTTCCTACCACTTGCCTCCAGCGCCTAACTCTTTCCTGGCCAGGGAATTAGATAAATCACCTAGAACAGGAACACCACTCCGTTTTCCTTCACTGTGACAGTTCTTGGAGGAATTATTCACAATTGGTTTGTTGGCCTTGCCAACCAAAAGTTATCATCAAGGTCGCTTTCGTTTATTTGTATGTCTTTACTGAACATGCTTTAAGTGAACTTGCTCATGACTTAATTTACAAATCCAATGACCTCTTCCTCCTCATTGTACGTGACTTCCGTGGATCACTTGACCCTTTTACCGACTGCCTTCTGGAATCTTAAATTTAGAAAAACGCGTACTTTTTGCTTTTTTATTTTTCTTTTCTACCTTCACTATTCCTTCTCATTCTCTTCTGCCAATGCTTCGTCTCCTCTGCTTGTCCTTTAAATATCAATGAGCGGCAATGGATGATTTTTCTTAATCACACACATTCACCTATCACTCTGGCTGTGTAGTGGATACATTAAAACTTGGCACATCCAAAGTAAACTTTGCTCTATCATATAAAATTGTTCCCCTTTGGTACCGTACTTTTGTTTCTATTGTAACACATATAACACTCAGGGCCTTCACATTTCACAACAATGGGAATGGTGTTCCCCAGAAAAGTGAAATGTGAAGACTCTTAAGATGCTATTTCACTGACTTATTTACCTGATTACCTCTGCCTCTTACACACCGTGTAATAGCAGGACATACATATCATTTAAGTTTTTAGTCCCAAAATTCAGTCCCACATTTAGCACATTTTGGCCTTGAATAAATATTCATTTAATGAATGGGTAGATGGATAGTTTCCTTCCCTCTGACAGTGTGAATTTCTAGTTATAACACTGATATATTAAATGTACCCCCCATGAGAGGCCCTCAAACAACAGGTAAAAACAACTATGGTCCAGAAAAATCTATGCAAATACCACCAATTCATTCTGATTATTTATCAGGAATAATCTTCATGTATGTCATCCCTGAACTTGGGTAATGATGATCTGTGCTACAGTGGTACTTTATTGTGTGAAAGTAAAAATGGGGTAAATATATCCTTAAATTCTAATGTCTTTCTTATAAAAATATATTTTAAATTCACATGAGATGTTAAGTTCACCCACATTTTTATGGAAAGTATTGCTCTACCCCTCCTGAGTTCTGAAAGTGACTGCTTTGTGAAGGAGCTGTAAAACTACCGAGTAAACAACATGGTTTTTGAAATTATCATAATTACATATATTTACATAACAGACCACAAGATCTCCAAGGAATTGTTACCATAATTACATAAAATCCCACATATAGAGTTTCTCTTTCCTTTATTCATGAGCAACTTTTAATCTTCATGGTCTATACTCAGTATAGAATAAATACTGATGTATTATCTCTCCATGAAATTTCGATAGGAAGTAGACTGTTATCATGAGTAAAATAACGTAACATTTTGAGTCTTCATGGACATGAAACAAAAAGTGCATTCACCTACGTAATAGCTAATTTATGGAGCATTGATTATGTAATTTTTGTTGGCCTTCAAATCTATGTCATGACCTCATTTTTTTCTGGGTAACCAAATTTATCTAGTTGAAATCTCATGTGATTACAATTCTATTTGCAAGTGTAAAAAGAGATAGAGTCATTCTCAAATGGCTGAAATATTAGTTGCTTATCCCCAGTTGCCTTAATTTTTTAAACTGTGATTGACAAACCTCTCTTTTTGTTTTTCGAGATGGAATTTTGTTCTTGTTGCCCAGGCTGGAGTGCAAAGGAGCGCAATGGCACGATCTTGCCTCACTGTAACCTCCACCTCCCAGGTTCAAGTCATTCTCCTGCCTCAGCTTCCCAAGTAGCTGGGATTACAGGCATGTGCTATAACGCTCAGCTAACTTTTTTGTATTTTTAATAGACACGAAGTTTCACCATGTTAGCCAAGTTGGTCTTGAACTCCCAACCTCAGGTGATCCACCTGCCTTGGCCTCCCAAAGTGCTGGGATTACAGGCGTGAGCGACTGCGCCCGGCCGCTTGATGTTCTTTAGTTGATGTTCTCTACTCTTGTAGGGTGGTTCTTCTTCTTTATCAAGATGCTCTATTCCCACTCCCAACTTAAGACTATCCCATGAATCAGTCCACCCCTCTGTGAGCCCCAGATTTATGACCACCACCCTCACTTTCTAAATGTCCAATGTTTCTCAACTCAGGTACTTCAAAGTCAACATGCGTCAAACTAAACAGTATTCGTCCCTAGATTTGCCGAATCTTGTGATGGTTCTAATACTGACTGTTTTCTCCCATAAACATCAAATTGGATATCATATGCTCTTACTATAGTCTGGTATGCTTCTTATTCTTTATTTTATCTCCACTTATTTGGTAGGTTTTCTTTTTCTTTTTCTTTTCTTTCTTTTTTTTTGGGGGGGGGGGAAGCAGTCTTGTTCTGTCACCCAGGAGGGAGTGCAGTGGCACAATCTCAGCTCACTGCAACCTCTGCCTCCTGGGGTTAAGCGATTCTCCTACCTCAGCCTCCTGAGAAGCTGGGATTACAGGTGCGCACCACCATGCCCGGCTAATTTTTATATTTTTAGTAGAGAGGGGATTTCACCATGCTGGCCAAGCTGGTGTTGAACTCCTGACCTCATGATCTGCCCACCTCGGCCTCCCAAAGTAATGGAATTACAAGCGTGAGCCACCATGCCTGGCCTATTTGATAGGTTTTCTTATTATTTCTCACAGGACTATTCCAACAGCTTTCATTGGCCTTTTTCTCTGCTACTCTTTTTAACCTAGCCAAATCGCGTACTCCCCAATAGAATAACCTTATTGTACAGTTGCTCAAAATCGTGCAACAGCTTTCCATAATCTGTCAGGACACAGTTCAAATTCCAGAACATGGCCTTCAAGGCCATATATTATCATCTTTATAATTACCAATTTATTTTAGAATATCAATACTTTCCCTCTCTGGAGTCAAAACTTCCTGGCAAGTCTTTTCACACTGAAATTCTTTTCACATTACTTGGACTATTACTGCCACATTGGCCCTTGACCTTTAGCTGCATGGAATACCCAGAGTTAACTTTTAGGATCATCACATCCATGAAGGTTTTCCAAATCCACAAACCAACTATCAGAGGTCTTTTTCCTTTTCCTTGATTTTCATTTTCCTTTCATATACTTAATCTAACACTTCATTGTTTAGATAGATAGATAGATAGATAGATAGATAGATAGATAGATAGATAGATCTGTCTTATTTCATGAGAACAAGCCTCAAAGAAGAGAGAAGACAGAATGGTATGTATCTTTGTATTTCCCATAAGTAATGAGGTTTAAGACCTATGGTATGTGAATAATAATGTTTTTTAATTAATTAATTAATTAATTAATGGAATGAATTGAAAAGACCACCAGGAAAACATAAAACTTAGAGCTAGATCTCCAAATAAAGATTTCAGAAGGGATGGGAGGGAGAAATTTTCCTTGTCTTGTTGAAAATTATACTCAGTGACTTGAAATACATAGAAGTTGCCTGGCATATGTTATGAAAATACAGTACAATGCACCCCAGCAGAAATACAGAATTTACCATATGCAACATATGGCTTTATGCCTTGACAGTAATAATAACTGTTTGGAGCTGGGTATACATTAAAACTCCTTTTTGTTTTTCTGACCTTTTCTCCTGTGGTATCTTGAAGACATGTTTTTAATAAAGAAGAGTTGGATGGAAGGGTAGGAGAAGATAAAATAAGGAAAAGATTGTACATAATATAAGTGTTATTGATAATTACTAAATAATGTAAGAAAGAGTTAGAAACAATGAGAATGAAAGACAAAGTATTTTCTTTTGAAAATTAGGAAACAAAGAATAACACCATTAAGACATTTAATATGATTTTAACAAATAAATAATTCCATTGATTCACTCTCTTTAGTCTTATTAGGCACTTTTGAGAAGAAACGATGTCTTATTATGTACGCAGTAGCCACATTTTTCAATGGACAAAATTACTTAGTAATTGTAATATTTAGGTATATTTGTTAAAATATTTGAGATGTAAAGTTTCAAGTATACACCAGTGAAAATAATTTTAAAAAAAGAAAACGATGACCATTTTACTGTAGGTCCAAGTAGAGAGAAAGCACTCCTATTTATAAATATATTAGATTTTTTTCGATGAATCAGTCCTGGGTATTACCCAAATCAAAGATAACCACAATTTATTTTTTTTCTTTCTAATAATAGTGTAACATATTTCATACATTTCAAAGTGACCATTGTATCCAAATATTAAGACAACTGGATCATTTAAACTCATTTTCTATGTAGAAGTTGAACTAGAGAACATTTTATCCTTGAGAATATATTACTGTTACAATATTGTTAAGGTTGGTCTAAGTTTGATGAGAAAATTGCAAGCCTATTTCATGACTTTAACATTTACAGCACTATTTTTCTATCATTTTCAAAAACTTGAGTTTAGTTTAGAGCTGAAGACCAACTTGTTCCAAGAGTGGGCAATTAAGTAGTCCTTGAGAATGAGTCATTGCTCTTTCTCAACTAGTGTAATTTTTGAGTACATTAGCTAGCCCTTTCCATCAAATAGATACATTTCTCTAGCTTTCCTCATCCTAGCTGTGAGCTGTTTCAATTTATAGTCCACAGCAACTTCTGGCATACAAATAAAAAGAGATTACCCTATACTTTTATATCCAAGAGGCAAAGTGTTTTCTACTCTAAATATGTCTCAATTTTGCAGAGAAACCTACCATTTGTGAATCCCCTCTAACTGTGGTACACGCATTTCCCTAAACAATCTGGCAGTCAGTTCAGATAACTACGAAATGTAATGCAACAGCTAGAAAGAACAAAGACATCATCCAAACCAACCATGTCATTATAAATAGATATAAAACCTAAGGTGGTGTAATATCCAAATCCTTCAATTTTTGAAACAGAACTGTAACAAAGCCATTGATTGAAATAAAATGCCTTGATTATTTACAGAATCTACATAATTTGTTTGCCTCAGTTCAAATCTCTGATTAATCAATGGTTTTAAACTACTCTAATTTTATTCTATTTGTGTCAGGTTGATTCAGTTTAAGACCTAAAAATGAGAAAATGAGGGCTTCTTTTTAATGATGAAATACAAATATAAGTGAATAATCATAGTAATAGTTGAGAAGCAGCATGTTGCAAATATTCTAAGTTAATAATGTAGATAAAATGTTTGGAGACGAACACCAGAAATACTGCTTTATGATTAACTGCAGACTTACTAATGTTTGGTAAATAAAATGTCACAGTTTAATTGATTGGATCACAATGTAATTAAATTACAGTATTGTTGAACTAACACACATTTATATTATAAGAATAATACATGCTGATTAATGAAAACATGGAAAAGAAGTCTAAAGAACAGCAAAAAAGCAATATTCTTGTTGTTCAAACCTGTGTTTTGCAGTATGTGCTTTTTTAAGTCCTATTAGATTTTGTATCATGAAGTAAATATTTAGTGCTCTGTACCACCAATTAGACATTATAATAATTGTAGACAAATACTAAACACTATTCTTGAAGATGCTTAAAAATGAGTTACGCCACAGTGAGGCTTTCCTGACTCATCTCTAGTCTTCCGACGTTGCAAGCAGGCTATGCCCAGGGCTTAGATGCTAGGAAATGCTAGGCCATCCATTGCCAAAAACTCCAGAGTCCAGAATTTAGATCGAGAAGGGTCTGATGTGTAGAACTGAGTTCAGTAAGTGGGAGGTAGAGCAGTATGATGACTAGGGCCTTGTATTCAATCCATTATTTAGCCCCGGCATTCCCTCTATCACTCACTTTCCTTATCTGGAAAATTGAGACTGTTGGTAGCACCTAACTCTCAGAGCTGTTGAAAGCATAACATGATATATTGTGTCCAGCATTTAGTAATCAATAAATGGCGCACTCAAACATCACCTTATTTGTGAAGTGTTGCTCCAAGTACACTGTAAAACCCCTTCTGTTAAAAAGAGGCAGTCTAATCCAGTGAGGGACTTAAAACTGAAACCAGACTTGGATCTGAATCACAGCTCCAAAAATCAACTAGTTTTGTGGCTTTAGGCACGTGACTTCACTTTTCTGAACCTCAGTTTTCTTGTCTGTAATTTGCAGATATCAACAACTACACTGAAGGGTGATTGGGAAGATTATTTCTTAAAAAATAAAAGTTGGCTGGGCGCGGTGGCTCACGACTGTAATCCCAGCACTTTGGGAGGCCGAGACGGGCGGATCACGAGGTCAGGGATCGAAACCATCCTGGCTAACAGGGTGAAACCCCATCTCTACTAAAAAATACAAAAAATTAGCCAGGCGTGGGGACGGGCGCCTGTAGTCCCAGCTACTCAAGAGTCTGAGGCAGAAGAATGACGTAAACCCAGGAGGCGGAGCTTGCAGTGAGCCGAGATTGCGCCACTGCACTCCTGGCTGGGTGACAGAGCAAGACTCCGTCTTTTTATTTTTATTAAACAAATAAAATATAAATAAATAAAGGTTAGTGGGAAAGACAAATATGAAGAAAAGAGAGAATACCTACTAAAACTTATAACGTCATATCAAGATATGTTCTATAGACTAAATTCGCTAGTTATGGATTGAGTCAGGTTCACCCAAGAGGGTCTAAAGCCAGGCTTTGAAGAATCAGACAGTATATGGATGTCTTATCAGTACAAGGTAATATGATAAAGAAATCAGGAAGGAACAAATTTAGGGGTAATGTAGTAAAGAAATTATAATAAGAAGAAAAGAGTCTTAGGACTCAGCAGGCATATGATTGAAAAAGAAAAATAGATAAATGATGAGACAAAATTCTAAATGTCTTAATGAAAAACGGTGTAATCAAAGCAAGAGCGCTGAAAAATAGTCTGGCAACAGGATGCAAAATAACCTGGAGTGAAAAAAGGAAAGGAGGCAAGAAGCAAGTTAAAAACTATTCCAATAAATCAAACATAACAGATTGAAGATTTAGTGAGAGTGAAGAGATATAAGAGATATAAGAGAGTGAAGAGAGTGAAGAGATTGAAGATTTAGTGAGAGTGAAGGTTATAGATACCACAAAGAAAATGTTTAATAAAATTTCTATAATTTCTATTATCTACTGATAATGTAATATGATTAAGATTTTTGAAGACTTGAGAATATGACTTATTTCTTTTTCCTCAAGGCTAATAGGGAAAGGAATGGAGGCATATATAGGTGAGGGAGATACATATCTCCACTTCCTTGCTTCATGTTTTAGTGGAGAGGAAGAAATACGTTCCAAAAATTGTAGGAAATAGGACGATTCTGTCGACATTTTGAACACTAGCACAAGGCTGCTATGCAGAGTGACTGTGAAAGCACAGTGTTGTGTGAAAACACAGGGCTTATGAAGCAGATTGGCATATTAGCCAGAGAGATGGCCTAGTTTGCCCTCCCAGGCCTTCCATGGGTTTTGTAAATCAGTCGTTGACCCCAATGTAAAGAGGTCTAGCAACCTTAAAATAAACGGATAGCCTATACCAGGAAAAAGATGAAAGACAAAGCAGACACTCTCAGAGTTCAGAATTTAGAGTGGATGAACAAGCTAGGGATCTTTTTGAGGCCTTAACCAAGCTGAGATAATTTAGACTATGAAATTTACCAAGTGTCAGCTTCAATTAGCACATACTAGAAGGCCATCCCATAGATAAATCCTGTCACCAATCCCCAAAGAACCACCATGAGGTGAGGTGATCCATTTCCTCTCAACTATACAATGTCGTGAAAGAAACTTCTCCATGCCCGAGATGAAATTTTAGAGAGAAGTAGAAAAATCTCAAAAAATAAAACAATCTTCAAATGTTAAAACCAACGTGACTAAGTATAGGATTATAACTCAGAGCAGATAAAATCAAAATTAGTTGACCTCACGACCTAGGAAAGGGGAGATGAGAACAACTTTCTGAGAATAAAATATTATACTGTCATTTCCTCATTTATGAGTGAAGTGCCAGTAATTTAAGACTCATTACTAAAACTGTAACTGCCGTTTTCCTCCTATGGTTAAGACATGCTCATATAAACCACCAATGACAAGTCAATAGCACCATTTTTTTTCCTTAATGAGTAAGGGAATCCAAGTAACTGGATAAAGGTGTGTATCTGAGCCAAGTACATTTTTGCCTTTTTTTGAATGTAATACATACTTTATTTAATGGCCCTGGTGGGAGTCATTGGATGGAAGCCACATATTTAAATATAATCAACTGGGAGCAGAGGAGAGACTAATAATGAACAGACTCTCAAGTTGACAAGACCTAGCACTTGTCTCTTATAAGTCTTCCATTGCAACTGAAGGAAACAGAAACAAAAGGGGAGCTTTAGGAATAGAAATAGAAAAACTATGAAAGAATTCTTTAAGAATTTCTTTTCACTTACCTTCCCAGTTCCATTTCTGGGTATGTGCAATACTTCAGTTCGATAAACATTTATTTAGGCCTACTAAGTATTATTAGTTCAGAAATGGTAAGTCGATTTTATGACATGCGCCAACTCTCAGCGTGTTATGCTGAGACTTGTGAGGAAAAGAATGCTAGAATCTATTAAAACCATCTGTCATGAAGGAAGGAAAGGGGCGTGGTTGCATTTCCCACACACTTTCCTTCTCTGGGCTAGATACTATACAGGATAAGAAGATAAACTCAGCACAGTCCAGGCAGGAGATTATTACAATTCTGTTGGAAAGACTGGAGATTTGCATCCCACTTGGGAATTTCCCATACTATTTCAATTGAGTGAAAATGAAGATCTAGGCAAGGGCAGTAATAACAAAATTTAAAAGACTGGCATAAATACTTGAATTATATTCGTTGTTAGAGCTGGAAAGATGTTGTAGACACCTTAGCACTGTAATTACATTCTTTGGTCCCTAGAACACTGAGAAATTGAAGCTATGTCTTTTTGCTGTTTTGTTTGCTTGAATTACTTTCACAAAACTGTGACAGTACATTCTAGAAATGTCCTTTACCTGTTCATCCTTGAGGCCTATGTTGGACAACAAACAACTTTTTGCCTGACCCAATGACCTTCTGATATATTTATACTCATCTTTGTTAAAATAAGCAGAATTAAATTCTCATTCTCACAACCAAAAATACAAACACTAATAATATGAATGGAAAACTCACTTATGAGGAAGACTTCAACAGAAGTCTACCTTGACTTCTGACAAGGTAGAATCAAGAGAATTCTACCTTGTAGAATTTCTCAAGAACTGAAAATAATTATTTCTTTTTCAATCTTCAAGCACCTCAAATCTTTTCAATGACATGGTAATATTTTAAATTCTTTCATTTAAGTAATATAAAGTATATTTTATGTACTGATACTGATCTCTGATCATGTCTGATATAGATATGTAATATTCTGTATAGAATTCTAGGACCCTGTGCAATATGGCTAGATATGTAAGAAAAGACATAAATTAATGCTTTAACATTAAGCTATTACTAACCTCATGAATCATTATTTTGAAACACTTTTTTTCTGCATACAAGTCATTTATAGTCCATTTTCTACAATCTTTAGAAATTTCCAAACCCTTTTTTACCAGACTGTAGAAGTGCACAGGAAAAAATATTAATAATTCTGTGGTTTTGCATATCTTTACTTCCCTTTACTAATCAAATCTTCATTCCACATTACATGTACTAGGAGATCCAGACTTATGTGTCAACTTCCTAATTTAGGTGCATGATGTATCAGGTTTGGGCAATGAACAATGTGGGAAAACATGGTACTGGGAGATGGGAATCAGGATCCAGGGGAATTACTGCACAAAATAAAATTGGAAGAACCTCAAGGCCATGAAAGACAATTGATGTCCATCCCTTGTCAGGTCCATGTTTAGTTTCAGAGCCTCTGTTCCATTTGTAGTGCCGCCAACTTCTCAAGTACCAGGCGAGGAATGGTGAAGGTGTTAATTAGGGCGCTGATATCTGCTGCTTCTAAGTAAATTATAAACACTCTAAGGTTCATACAGTTAAAACAAATGATGGCTCGCTAAGTACAGCAGAAGCTAGCCAAGAGAATCTACTCATTCTGGAATCAATACATATCATTCTAGTGCTCATGACAATTAAAATCTAAGTAGGATGTCAAAATGGAAAACATTTCTTTGGATCCTAAAGGTTTTAAGCAAATATGGTAATATAAATAACGGAACTGTGTTTTGTAATATTAAGCATTTAAAAAAATTTCTTGATATAAAAATTCATAAATTTTAAGAGATTCCGGTATTAGGCAAAGCTTCTAGGCATGTTTCACATCCTGTGCACTCCAAAAACATTAACTAATTCCTGAATGATAAGAGAAGTGAACTGATATGGGACCAGATGGTCATGGGGCGATCTATTCTTGAGCAATGTAAGAGCTATTATCTCTAATATAATTTCATTCCTACTTATAAATCTACACACGCCATGTGTTAACTTCATGGCAAAATCTGCAACGGCTGGTGGGGCTGTTGTTGCTAATATTCAGGAAAGGAGAACAATTTTCTAAGTGCCTTACATCTTGAGAACAAAAGTAAGAAATAAAAAATTAGCTGCTTAAAAGAAATGGATGTTTGATAGGACTGCATGACAGAAGATCATGCATAGGTTTCTCCGAAAAAATAAAAACTGTGAAGGGGAGGTATCTGTGTGTGTGTGGGTGGGTGTGTGTGTGTTCTGTAGGAAAAAATCTGAAGAAATAGGGACATGGTGAGCAAATGTGCTTAGTGTGCCATTTAGTGACCTAGACAACAATCTGCAGCTGAAGACAACAAAATAATGGATTAGGAATAGCAAATGGAAGTCATTTTTAAAAGTCACATATACATCTCACCCACCAGATCAAGTCATTTCCATATGTATGCACTTATGAATTTTCCCATTATAGTCCTTCAGAAAAAAATAACTCACTTTCTGACAACCTACACATTCAATTATATTCCCAAATATTTACCGTTTTTCCTCATTATTAGAGCAGAAAAATACAAAATTAACTTTATTGCTTTTAAATGGATATTACAGAATGTAGGTAGTAGATAATATCATTAGTAACAACATTTCAAAACATTTCACTATGCACTTCAATTTCCTCATTGCACTAAAAAGGATAATTTCAGAGACATCTGATATATTTTTCCCATATTAGAATATGCTTCCCTTACAGTATGGACATCATTAAAGCAATTTACCCGAGCTAGCTAAGCAAAGAAAGCTGGGTGTTTGAATATTAATAGCTTAACTGGTTTCATAAAAGAAGTTATTTCTAACTGTATTTGCTGGGATAGAGTGGGGCTTAGGGAGGAAACACACTATTGCATGGAAGAGAAAAGCTGTTTTGTATCCAGCTATTTTTAATTCAGCTCTGACTTACTCTGACCTAGACTATTACAATGGAAATATAAGCACCATGCCCTTCAATCATTCACAATGAAGCCAGAGTTACTGTTCTAAAGACCTAACTGACCATGTCACTCCGACTGGTTAAAATCCTTTCTGGCTTGCCTTTGCCTAAATAATGAAGTTTGAACTCTTTAAAAAGACATAAAAGTTCTTTACATCTGGCTTCAACCTGCCCCTTCTATCCTATTCCATTATCCTTCTGCATCCCGTTCACTGAACTTTCCAAATATCTGAACTTTTCAGCATCTCTTGAAAAACACAGTACTTTTATTATTTCATGCTTGTGTATCTGCTGTTCCCTCTGCCAGAAATGGTCTTCCTGCATCTCACTGTATCTGGAAAATTCTTTACTAGGTTTTATAATCAATCTCAAATGACTTCATCTTCATGTCCTCTTTGAAGCTTTTCCCTATACCTCCAGGGACTCTTTGCTTTCTGTGTTTCTGCAATGCCTTGTAGGTATCTCTCCAATAGTACTTCTAAAAATGTATTCTATTTGTGTGCTTACATGGCTATCTGCTTTTACCTGAAGAAACCACTTCTCACTCATTTCTGCAAAGCTATTCAATGAATACCAAACAGAAAAAAACGCATAGCATAAAGGTTCATCTCATTTCAGGTACTACATGGTAGATGTACACAAAAAAAAAATTCTGAGTTTCACAGTTATGTAACTGATAGGAGTGAAAGATATAAAGACATCTTCTTGTATCAATAGTTGCATTGTTTAGTTTATCTACTTTAATAAAACAAATTTTTGTGGACTAAGCTAGCATTTAGTAAAAAGTATTATCTATTCTTGTGGAGATGATTGTAATAAAGATACAAAAAGCTTTAAAAAACTCACTAAATTAAAACCAATGAATATAAGGACCATTAAAAAATTCTTGTCTAATATCCAAATCTATACCTCATTCAGCAATAAGTTTCATAGAGCTCAAATTTCTACTGAATATGCCAATAAATAAAGAGATATTTATTTAATGCTTTTGTGATTTTTTAATTTTATTACCATCTTAAATTTATTATTATACACTGAGGAATTGCTCAACACTTTACACAAGTGATCAATTATTTATGATCCTTATAATAAACCTACAAGTAGGTCTTATACTACTTTTATTTTTTAATGGGAATCTGAAACCTAGATTAATTGGTCAAAAGCCTACATCTCATAGTGATGAAGCCAGAATTAAAATACAAGCAGTCTGATTCTAACATTATGCAATGCTCTGTGAAAGCTGAAAAGAGAGAAAAATTACATAAACAGTTGTTCCTCCCACCTTGCAACTTGCATTACAAACATTGTTATTTGCATTCATTTGAAATTCTAGCTAGGCCCTTAACTGTTATGAAATAGGCTGTTTTGTGGAACACTTCAATGATGAAAGAGTTGTAGCTTAACAATGAGGGAATATTTTTCTTCATTTCGCTTAAGCAATTCCACATCCAAAGATGATTGAGAAGCTAGCATTTTGCACATTTCACCAACACATTAATGTTTTGTTTTGAGAGTTTGCTATTTCTCAGTCTGAATCAAGAATATTTGGAAAATCCTGTTTTATTTTTCTTACTAACTAGTATCATGAAACTTACAGAGGTATTTAACACTAAATTTAATCTTTATGCAACAGGGATCCTAGAAGGCCTTTAACATACAGCATGGAAGACTTTCACTTCCAGAACAGCAGTATGATGAGCTCTGTAGTCCACCCCAAGGAAACAACAATAATTAGTGACAATTATTAAAAACAAACAAACAATAACCAAACATTTCAAGTCTCCATAAGGTTCCCTAAGGGCAAGCGGCAAATGAAGAAACTCGACCAAATTTCAGTAAGAACAAGGAGAGTCTGTGGTATTTACACATGGTCTACACCCTTCCTCCCCACTCTGCACCGCAGAATGGAAACTCCAATCTGGGCAGATGTGGCCAAAAAAGTGGGATTTACACTCTCCCCAGCTCCCAGACAAAGAAGACTCTCCCCCTAAAGAGCAGCAGGCCACCAGCATTTGTCATGCCCTGCAGCTCTATGTTACAGAAGCTAAATTTCGAGTGAGTGCATTTGAGAGAATTGGAGCTCCCCTCCTCCACCCAACCCCTGCACAAACGGCAGGGGCTTTAGCTCCTGTGAGGCATGCTGAGAATACTGGAGGTGCTCTTCCCACTTCTACTGCCCTTACCTTATCTTGTTACTAGGGCAGAGGTTCTATGCTGAGGGAGAAAAGCTGAGAAGACCAGAGGCCATAGATTCTATTCAACACCCTGCTCATAAAGCAGGGGTGTCACTTCAAGAGAAGTAGGCCAGTGGACTTGCCGTGAAGTTTGGAGCAAAACTGGCTTCCAAAGGGGCTTGAGTTTAACTGGATCAGAATGTGGAGCCATTTATACCCCAACGTACTATCCAAAACAATAGAACAATAAGCAGGCAAATAATGTAGTACAAAAACTTGGTCTAATACCAGCAGAGGAAGACAGCTTAACAGAGAGATCAGGGAAAGATAAATTCAAAGAGAATCTTCCTAAAACCACTGTCATTCCAGAGTGACTATGCACATGCCCTAATTTGCCTCCTCTGAGGAAGGACATTGCAAGACTCATACTGTCAGGGAAATACATTTTACTAAAATAGTCCAGTTATGTAACAGAGTAAATGAACAAGCAAACAACAACAAAAGCAATCTCCACATTAGGGGATATCAGTATCCACAGGTGCTATAATAGAGTATCTAAAATGTCCATTTTTCAATAAGAAAAAAGATACACAAAGAAAGAAGAAAGTGTTCCCCATACACAGGAAACAAACCAAGCAACATAAATGGACTGTGAGAGAGGTCAGATGTCAGGATTAATATATTAATACGAATAATTCAAAGCAGCCATTAGAAGCATGTTCAAAATAATAAAGTAGACCATATTTAAAGAAGTAAAGGAAATTATGATGGCAATGCTATATCAAATGGAGTTATTGATAAAGAAGCAGAAATTATTTAAAAGAACCAAATGAAATTCTGGAGTTGAAAATTACAATAGTTGAAATAACAATTTGCTAGAAAGGCTCAAGAGTAGATTTGAAATGACAGAAGAAAGAATCAGCAAACCTGAAATAAATCGATAGAGATTATGCAATCCAAAGAACAGAGAGGAAGAAGAATGGAAAAAATTTACAGAGCCTCAGAGAAAGTTCAGCAACCATTAAGCACACAACATGCATGTAATGAGCTTACCAGAAGAAAACGACAGAAAGTGAAGATAAACATAAAAATATGACTGAAAGCTTTTCAAATTTGATGAAAAATAATCTACACAACCAAGAAGCTCAACAAACTACAAGTATAATAAACACAAAGAGATCCACATCCAAACACATTATAGGAAAAATGCTAAGAGCCAAATACAAAGAGAAAATCTTTAACTCAACAAGAGAAAGACAATTTATCAGTTACAAGGGAACTTCGATAACTTTAAGGGAACTACTAACAGCTCACTTCTCTTCAGAAACAATGGTGATCACAGTGGGATACCATACTCAAAGTACTGAAAGAAACAAAATGAACAACCAAGAATCTTATATCTAGTAAAGTTATCTTTTAAAAATGAACATGAAGTAAAGACATCCCCACACAAACAAAAACTGAGAGTAAGTAACCATAAGCAAAATCCTTGCCGAAAAACAAGGAGTAAAGGTAATTATATAATTATTTTAAAAAATCAGTATAAAGGCAATTTCCTTCACCTGATTTCAAAGTCAACTGTATAAAACAACATGTATATAATTTTATTTTGGGGCCTATAATGTATGTACTACATAATATATAACAACACAAATGAGGGGGATGGGAACAAAGATACATTGCCATAAGGAAATGATGCTAGTTAGATGGTAACTCATATCCTCAGGAGAAAATAATAAAGAGAATAAGAAAGAGTAAAAATATTACTACGCCAAACTCTATAAATATTTATTTGTTCTCGGCCGGGCGCGATGGCTCACGCCTGTAATCCAGGCATTTTGGAAGGCCGAGGCGGGCTGATCACAAGGTCGGGAGATTGAGACCATCCTGGCTATCACGGTGAAACCCTGTCTCTAATAAAAATATAAAAAATTAGCCAAGGGTGGTGGCGGGCACCTTTAGTCCTAGCTACTTGAGAGGCTGAGACAGGAGAATGGCCTGAACCAAGGAGGCAGAGTTTGCATTGAGCCGAGATGGCGCCACTGCACTCGAGTCTGGGTGACAGAGCGAGACTCCGTCTCAATAAAACAAAACAAAACAAAACAAAACAAAACAAAACACACCAACAACAACAAAAAAAATCTACTTGTTCTCTTTTCTTCCACCAACTTCTTTAAAACACATCATGGATTTATTCGTTGGCTTAAACCCCAGCTTCCCAATCCCCTCTCTGTTCTTTATAATACAGCATCAGGAAGCACAGTATTAAAAAAAGAAAAAAATAGTCAAAACTGTAAATAATAAAAAACAGGGACTTCATGTGGCCCTTTCAGCATAATCATATTCCCAAACATATTTGGCAATTATTTCGTGGCAGAGTTTGTTAGCAGGAACTGTCATCTTCATCTTAATATTTCCTTGTAATGATTTATACTAGAAAAATATGTCTAGCATGTTTTTCCAGCTCTCACTCAATCCTCCTCTAAACGAAAGGAAGGATCAATCATGACTGGCAACATCATAAGAGTCCGGCATTCATTGGTTTATGCTTAATGGCTGAGCAAATGAGTCTTCATTCTCTCTACCCTACTCTTGGGTATGAAATAATGACTCCCTCTTGCTGCTGGTTAGATCTATGCCATCCCCACACACTCATCTATCTATAGGTGTACCTAAAGGCAAAGAATCAGTGTGGCAGTTTGTAGAAAATCTGATTGTGTTAGTAGGTCCTACAATTCAGATAAATAGGCCCATAGAGTAACTTCCATATTTACATAGGAAAAAAATAGGAAAGCCTGAAATACCATGTCCAACTACCTATTAAAATATACATATTAAAGGGGTTGGGGAAGCACTGAATTTTAAAAATATGTCAGAGCCAAATACCGAAATTTAGACAGAATTTCCATGACCTTAAGTTTTTTGGGGGTGATTAAGTTAAAGAAATGCAATTCTGTACTATGCATGTTTTGCCCTCTCAACAGGAATTACCAGGATATTGTCAAGAGCAACAGTGTAAGGTTTCTTCACTCTAGTATACAGCACTGCACTAACGACAAATCAGGCATTTATTTACCTGGTTCCTTTGAACTACTGCACTCTTATTTATAGCTTTTATATTCTTTTCCTACTTTTTAGCTTCTCCCTGCATTCATTCAGACATAATAAATCACAGATAAAAATATAGTTGGGGAAAAAATATGCATTGGTAACCATACTGTATGCTCAGATAGCTAGGCACTTCAGTAAAAGGAGAAGTGTTGAGAGAAGAGTCTAGAACAGTGTATAGTGAGGATGCAGAATTCCATGTATAAAACCTATGTAGAAAACAAGTACAAGGTTGGTAAATGCTTATAATTACTGAAATTTGCTAATAGGTAGATGAATCTTCACTTATTATTCTCTATTTTGTATATATTTAGAATTTTTTATAATAAATATTTAAGTTAAAATATAAACACAGAATGCTTCTACTTTTTAATATGGTTACAGGATATGGTAGTTTTATTTGGAGAAAATTCCATATCCACCAGGAAAGCAGTGCTGGGTAAAGGTTAACTTGGTACTAGGAATAGGTGTAGATAATGTATGACAATCTCCATTTATGAAGAAAAATAAACAGAAGAAGGTGACTACATCAATACTTGTACTTAACACTAAGTCTACACACAGTTCTTCTAATTTAAGACTCAGTGAATAGAACAATAGAAGTTGCCAATAGAAATATGCTGAATCCATATGGATACACTTGTCTTGAAGCTTAGAAAATAAATGAGACTTTGTAATTTTTTCCGTGAAAACCAGACAAATTTTAGAAAACTTCCCGATGCCAGCCATGAAATACTAAAATGCATGGACTTGAAAAAGAAGCTAGGATCAAGGAAATCATAATATGAATAGAGGGCAAAATAAAGGCAAATATTAAAAGGGAAGTTTAATGAAATAAGACAAGAATGCAGTAACATCCAAAATGTAATAAATAGATGAAAATATACGATAGAGTTATAAAGAGAATTATACAAGCCCAAATCACATCAGTATGAATGCTTATTGTTTGAAATGTTATTGCTTTTATTATTCGTTCACATTAAGCGTACCTCCATGTACCATTAATGATTAAGAAAATTTCTATATGCATTTTGCTTTAATGTCCATTGCAATATCCATATTCTAGAACCTTACCATTTCACCCCTGACTCATGAAGGCAGCCATTTACCTGCTCTCAAACTTCAGTGCTTATTTAGATAATCTCTTGTATTACTCCTTAATTGATTTATGATTACCATTATAAATAATTTTGCAAGGACAAATAACATCAAATTAGGATTTCATTATGACATTTTTCAGTAACACTTGGAAACAAGGTCTTTTTAGCAAAATAGAAGTCAGGCCTATCTCTTCTATGTCACCTTACAAGTCTACTCAAGGGTTACTTTATTTAATTTTCTAGGAGACTATACCTATGTTTTACTTTGTAGCTCTATTGGTATAGTGAAAAATCTTCAAATTACCTATAACCAATCAGGTAAATGGAAGTTATTGTCTGAAACATACTATACTGTGTTAATACTAATTATATTTTTAAACATACACAACAAAGTCTATAGAATAGGACTAATTTTCTCCTTCCATCCCATATTCCTTGCATTCAGAATTCCTGATATTAAATAGCTAAATTTCAGAGGGGCTTAGTTTTTGAAACTGAAAAAGTTCTAGTACTTGGTTGTATCTAAATCCATAATGCTAAATTTGTGCACAGGTTAAGTTTTTATTTCCTGGTATATAGTTTAGCTTTGGTTTTGAAATGACAACTGAGGGACAACTATACAGCATTACCAACAAGAAGCACTATAGTTCTTACCCATTTTCCAAAGGCTAGTTTATAAATAAGATGTAAAACACGTGGCCAGGAGTGGTGGCTCACACCTGTAATCCCAGCACTTTGGGAGGCCAAGGTGGACGGATCACCTGAGGTCAGGAGATCGAGAGCAGCCTGGCCAATGTGGTGAAACCCTGTTTCCACTGAAAATACAAAAATTAGCCGGACCTGGTGGCAGACACCCGTAATACCAGCTACTCGGGAGGCTGAGGCTGGAGAATCCCTTGAACATGGGAGATGGAGGTTGCAGTGAGCTGAGATCACGCCACTGCATTCCAGCATGGACAAGGGCAAAACTCTATCCTCCACCCACCAAAAATTAAAACACTTAAAATTATACAGTTTCTTTAGTAACAGAAATATATATAGCATCGATACCTTCACTATATGCCTTGTAATTACAAGGAAATCTATTCACTCGTAAGTTTAATCTGGTATATCATCACACGCTGCATCTGTTCAATTTAAAATAAGCATGCTCATCAGACAGGTGCTATGGTTTCCAAATTGATTAGTAAAAGCACTTTATAGTCTGGTATAGTGTTTTACAGTTTGTGAATCTCTTTAAGAATTATTGTTCAATGTTTAGTTAGTATTAAATAAACATTTAACTATTGTATTTGTTAAGTATTATATTCTAATAACAAAAATATGGTACCGATGGTTACAATGGAAAATTTGGTTAGCTTTCTTCAGATACTAAAAGAAAACCAATATTAATGAAAAGGCACTGATGTAGTCAAACATTTAATATATATTATAAGAATTTGACATATTTAGCCCCATTAGAACCCCTTTATAGGAATCTAGAACATACTCTGAAATATATAAATAAGCCAATATTTTTCATTTCATCTTAAGTGAAAGTAACCATATATAATAGTTGGCTATTACTAATAGTGAATGTTTACAAATTACTATCAAAATAATTTTAACAGTAACATTTAATATGTAAAATGTACATTTAATTAAGAAAAAGTGATAATATCACTTTGTAACATTTCTACAGAACTTTGTATTTGAAATATTTTAACATTTTACAGCATGTTATTTACTCCTCATGACTATCTGGGGAGATATTAGAGAAGGTACAGATGGGGATCATCAGAGTCTAAATATACGGTGTTTGAGGAGGAAGAATATGGTAACTTTCAGATGTGACCATAGCTAGCTAGAATAATTCTAGTTGTCATTTATTATCTGATGTTCTGGCTAGGTATTTATCTGGCTATTTTAAAATATGCTAACAACTTCATGCAATTTGAGGATTTCCAATGATTAATCCGTTGGAGTAAGAATTCTAACAAAAGCCTTCCTCCCACACTTAACTAATTACCCATATTGTGGGCATGGACATTTTGATCAGAAGAATAGAATGAAAGGGAGTTTTGTGCACATAATAGTTTGGTAGCTAGAACTGGTCTGTATCAATCGACTTAGACAACTTAGGGAATTGTGGGCTAAAAAGTGTGAGGATCAGCCCTGAAAAGAAAATGAAATAACTTACTTCTGTTGTTGTGCTTACTAAAAATGAGTGTATGTATTTCTACGTCAATATGGCTTTATGAACTCAAAACATTACAGCTATAATAAAATATACAATAGTCTTTAACTACTCAAATTGCCAGTTTCTTATTCATTTGCAACACGCTACCAAGTCTATAATTACATTACTTCGTCTGCCTCTCCATTTTCCCATTTAAACAACTAGACTTTAGTTTGAATGTGTAATTCTCTACGGGAAGTTGAAAGTATCCTAGTGTTTTTGCCTTTCATATAAAACAACATGATGAAATGACATTTAGTAAACCATTTCTAGATTTCCACAAGCAAGGCAAGTTGCTAAGAACAGAGACATTTGATACTCAAGGGTAAAAGATACGAAAATTGGGAATCAATTAAACCCCTTTTCTTTGACCTGTTAGTTTAAAAAAAAAAAAACCATGGATACTGTTGGTGATAATAATTGTTCACATAGTTTTCCCAAATCAACAAGTAAAAAAAATTTCATTCACAACATGCATGATGTGATAGTGTTTTCTAAAATTTTGGTAGCTATTCTGGTTAAAGACATCAGCTCATACTAAAAATATTATCAAATTCTGCAAAGACTTCCCAACATTATTCTTTAAACAGGATAATCAAGTTTCTTCATGCTTGATCATTCCGTTGAAATCCCAGAAGTTCATGTTCAAAAACTTTTTTTGTCATTCCCTAAAAATGTTTGCTCAGCAAGCTTCAGGTAATACTCTATTATTTTCTAAAGGACCTTTTTAACTTCTTTTAGCTTTTCACATTAATCCCCATGAAAACTATAGTTTTAGGTATGAATAAATGAGGTTGCCATTTGTGGAAATGATAGCTTCTTTTATTCTGAATTACTTTTATTTCCATTATATTTATTCTATGGTTTTCATATATAAAAGGTATTGCAGCCCTAACATTTTGGGTGTTGAGGAGCTTGAAAGGAAGTTTCAAACACACACAAAAAATTCTGTTGTCTTTGCAGTCAATGTATAATAGTTGTTCTGGCTTTCCATAGTCTAACGCACAAACATAGTACCTGGGGAAAAAAATCTACTTTCCAAGATAAAATTTGCAGATTATAAACCAACCAAAGAGAATAATAAAAATCAACTTAACCTCTATTAACACGAACCAAAATTATGGCAGCCTTACACCACCGAGTTCCAAGGTGAAAATTTCCCTGGAGAAATTCCTTCACAAGCAAACTTTCTGCTCTGTCCATGCTCTTCAAATAGTTTCTTAGCATGAGTTTTGATATAAATGTTCTACTTGTCAAAGCATTCATGGACACAATTTATCTTAATCAAACATATCCTAATTCAATACTGACTATAAGTCATATTCCAATCCATAAGAGAGTGCAGCACATCAAAAGAATAAAAGAGCTATTGACAGTCTTTTTTGATGGGGACACAAACTATGAGCTGAAGAGAGTCACGTTCCACTTAGAAAGTAGAACAGCTGTAGGAGACATATGGAACTGCTGCGGAAGAGAAGCTGCCTGGTTCGTGGAGTGAGACCCTCATCAAAGTGATTGATGCTGGATAAGATGCAAAACTTCAGCAGATTCTCTTCTGAAGAGAGATGCTCTGCAGATAAGTACAAAATGCTCTAATGAATGAGACAGACTGTAATACCTGGAATGCCCCTAGGATAAATGTTAATTTTTATTGAATGTTATATTAGCCACAAATCAATTTTTTAGTACTAAATATAAAACACAAAGAGAAATGATTTTTAAGGTTTCCATATTCAGAAATATATATATTGGAACTGCAATTCATAATGTATTCATACAAATGGGCACTTCAAACGGAGATGTGATATTTTACCTGGGAATAGGTGTAAGTGTATTTTCTTCCTTTTTTTTTTTTTTTTTTTTTGAGATGGAATCTCACTCTGTCGCCAGGCTGGAGTGCAGTGGTGTGACCTCGGCTCACTGCAACCTCCACCTCCCAGGTTAAAGTGATTCTCCTGCCACAGCCTCCCAAGGAGCTGGGACTACAGGTGTGCGCCATGATGCCCATCTAATTTTTGTATTTTTAGTAGAGACGGGGTTTCACCATGTTGGCCAGGATGGTCTCGATCTCCTGACCTTGTGATCTGCCCACCTCGGCCTCCAAAAGTGCTGGGATTACAAGCGTGAGCCACTGCGCCCAGCCTCTTTCCTATTTTTAACATTATTATTTCAGTCATTTTTCATGGACAGAAATACTTATTAGCCACATAAAGGAAGGTAACAATAAACAACTTCTAAGTCCTGGTCATCATTTACATAATGTATATGAATATTTAACATATACGTCTATCAAAGCTAAAATAGGGAACAGGGTTTTGAGAATGATCAGGTAATACCAAATGTTGATTCAAAGTGATTATTTTAAGTATTTGTTTGACTTCTACTTTTGTTCTTAGAAGCTAGCTCGGCTAATACTCTCCAAATCTCTACTCAGATCTAAGCCATTCTGAATGATCCATCCAGCTAGGAGCTGTTTAATAAGTGTGAATCAGTTATGAAAGTAGGCTAAACAGGCCAGACACGGTGATTCATGCCTGTAATCCCAGCACTTTGGGAGGCCGAGGCGGGTGGATCACCTAGGGTCAAGAATTTGAGATGAGCCTGGCCAACATGGTGAAACTCCGTCTCTACTAAAAATACAAAAAAATTAGCCGGTCATGGTGGCAGGTGCCTGTAATCTCAGCTATTCAGGAGGCTGAGGAAGGAGAATCACTTGAACCTGGGAGGCCGAGGTTACAGTGAGCCGAGATTGTGCCATTGCACTCCAGCCTGGGTGACAAGCGAAACTCTGTCTCAAAAAAAAAAAAAAAAAGAAAAAGAAAAAGAAAAGAAAAAGTAAAAGTAGGCCAAACAAACATGATCTGCTTCAAACCACAATTGTTCACTCCCAAGACTCTGGGTTAACCACTTCATTAGATTACATTGCTACCCTTGCAGTCCATTAGTATAGATTATCAAAGACTAAAAAATGTATAAGCCCAGGAGACTTGAGTAAACTGCATTAGGTAAAAATAAGCTATAAATCAAAAGAGAAACGGATAAATGTGCTATGTGAATATCATGATGAGATCATCATTTTTATTTTAATCACTGGATACTAAACAGATCTTAAAAATGAGCCATCAATTTGCCTAGACATATTAACCAAGAAATAAAATGAGATTCCTTTGGCACTTTAATTGTCCTAATGTGCACACCACTGCCAGGAGAGAAATTACCCCACGAGTATAATTTTGGAGGTTCAGTTAATATTTTCAGATCAGTAAGCTACAACTTCTCAAACTAACATGGTCATTTATGTAAGTGGATCTTATTTGCTTGAAATAGTTAATGTATTAATTACATTTAATTTATAAAAAAACCTAAAAAACAAAAGTTTCTGGTCAGATGTATAGGATTTTAAAATACTCTCATGGGCTTAAAATAACAAATAATTTTTAAGCTTCAGAATGGTTAAAGTGCCATATCTACCAAGAAATGAGCATCAGGAAAAACAGTTAATGCATGATGGGTTTAAGACCTAGGTGACAGGTCGATAGGTAGAGCAAACCAACATGGTACATGTTTACCTAAGAAACAAACGTGCACATCCTACACATGCACCCTGGAACTTAAAATAAAATAAAATAAAATAAATACTTCCCCATGTCTGAAAATGAATAACAGGTTCACAATGAAAAGGAGAAAAATTATTTGGTGGAAGTAATATTGTACATTCTATTAAAATGGGCCATAAAGTTAATACTCTGTTAATATCAGTGCCCAGCATTACTCAAAGAAATTTACAATTAACACGTATATGAAAGATTTAAACTAAATCAGTACCAGTATATTATTGATGTGAAGTGTTGTGGTAACTGTAAGCTACACAGGAAGGCATATGAAAATGCGCAAATCCTTATTGTTCATAAATAAATAAATAAATAAAACAAGAGATTTCCTTTCCTACCACTTTGTGATTCAAGATCAGTTGCAAATTAATCCATTTTCAATAATATTAACTTTCCTCAGCTACAAACTTGAAAATATGTAGAAGCAATGATTCTAACTGAAGACAGACCAAAATTCTAGGTCTAATGAGTTTATGACCATATTAAAGCATCAGTTTATAAGGTTTCTGATATAGTACTATCTATACTAAAGGCATCAATTTTCAGCAAAAAATAACAAATAGTTTATCAACAGTTTGTCTTCTGGAGGTAAAAATGAAAAAAGTCTAGGCCAAATGGCAATACAGAGCAGTAAATGGTTCCTTGAAACAACGTTCTTATTTATGTGAACTAAATTAACTCCTTGAAACACCTCAATTAATTACTCAAGTGAGTTTATTGTAATTTGCCCAAGGTAAATCATTTTATGATTAAATCTATCCTAAAATAGACATGGGACGTCACATACATGCATCTAAATTAGAATACCAATTTCCCATAAGTTGAAAAGTGAATCTAATAGCATAATGACTTATAAGCTATATACTGTGTTTATGTAAAGCAATGAATCTTTAAATTTAATATATGTTTCATGTCAGTTTATTTTTCTAATTTTAATCATGAAAATAAATTTTAAACATTATCCTCCTACAAATTTTAGTTGTTTTGAGAAAAAGAAAAAACAAACAGGAAATTGTATTCTGCTTCTCAAAATAAAGTAGGACATAGCTTTGTTTTCTCACTTGTCTAAGCCATGTTATTTGTACTATTTTTAGTATACCGCACTCAATACTATAATTTGAGAGAATGCCAGTATCCATCCAATATTACTGAATATGTTTTTCAAGTCCTACTGATAGTGCATTTGACATTGATAACTAGAGCAAGAATTAGGAACATGGCTACATTTTCAGCTCTAAACTTTGCATTACATCCATGATAATGTGAACCATAGTCTGACAGATAAAACATGTTCTGGAAGTTATTGAATAATATGGACAGAATTATAGGCTCTTATCGGGACTTTCATTAGACTTTATGGGTAAAAACAAAGCAAGACATCAAAACTACAAGTAAAATAGGTGGAAAAAATTGCACTGAGAGGAATGGTCAATAAGAAAAAGAAATATATATTATATTTACAGACAAACAAAACTGAGGAAGAGTAAAGGTTCCTCACAGTTTCTCAAATGTTGTATGAGTTAAAATAATTTGACAGATTTAAACCTGTACTACTAAATACTTATATTTAGATAATTGGAAAACATTTTGAAAGGCTAAATATTGAATATGTATAAACTATGTTACATACTATTGAATGTTGGTATGCACATGTACTTGGCCTAGTCCAATTTACCACTAGTCTGCCTTTCAATCACATTTATTAATTCTTCCATTCATTCAGCAACTATTTATTAATATCCTTTTAAGTATCATGTATTATTCGACACTTTGAAGATAAGGCAACAAAAGGAACAGATACATTCCTGCTCTCATGGAATTTATATTGTAATGGATAAAGACAGAAAATAAAATAAGCATGTCAGATGTGTTCAAAAAAAAAAAAAAAAAAAACTGGGAGGCCATTAGGCTGAGATGGCTCCAGTGTCCTGAGTTCCTCTGTAAACAAACCAAAACCCAATGCAGTGTAAACATTTAAGTTAATCTGAAACTGCCAACTAATTTCTACCTAGGGACTTTCCACTTTGATAAAACAAATATTTTCTTTGTCTTGCTTCCGAGAACACCTTACAAAATTTTTCCCTCTCACACCTCCTTGGTGGAGCCCATATAGCTTGTGATTTCGTACTACCTAATTTATGAATCAGTCTGCTCAAATAAAATCTTTAAATGTTTAATGTGCTTAGCTTTATCTTTTAACAGGTGGTGGTAAGCGACATGCAGACGAATAAAGTGTCATAAGGAGACTGAGGGGTAAGTGGGAGGCAGCGGTATTTGGTTTCGGATAGTCAAGAAAGGCCTCTCTGATGAGACTGAATAAAGTGAGGGAGCAAACTCTGAAAATGAGTACTTTGGAGAAGAATATTTCAAAAAGAGGGAATAGCAATTTCAAAACTTCTGAGCAGGAGAACAATAGTATATTCAACACAGTGATGTGGGTCGTGTAGCTGGTGTGGAGAGAGAAGTAGAGGTGATGCTCTCAGTCAGGTAAAGGGGGCAAGTATTTCTATACATTATATAGAACTTGAATTTTGATCTAAGGGAGACGGACAGAGACATGATAAGATTTGGAAACAACATTAGCATCCATTAACAGATGAATGAATAACAAATGTGGTATATATACACAATGAACTACTACTATCCAGCCTTAAAAAAAAAGAATGAAATTCTGCCATTTGCAACAATATGGATGAATCTAGAGGACATTATCCTAGGTGAAATAAGCCAGGCACAGAAAGATAAATATCAGCCCAGAAGTAAAGCTGCACACCTACAACTATCTCATCTTAGACAAAGTTGAAGAAAACAAACAATGGAAAAGGACTTTCTATTCAATAAATGGGGAGAGGATAACTGACTAGCCATATGCAGAAGACTGAAACTGGATCCCTTCCTTACACCATGTACAAAAATCAACTCAAAATGGATTAAAGACTTAAGTGTAAAACCCAAAAATATAAATTCCTGGAAGACAATCTAGGCAATACCATTCTGGACTGAGGAATGGGCAAAGATTTCATCATGAAAATTCCAAAAGCAATTGATCTCACACTAGTCACAATGGCTATTACAACAACTCCACAAGTGCTGTGATTTATTTAAAAAAAACAGGTGTTGGCAAGGTTGCAGAAAAAAATGAAAACTTATATACTGTTGGTAGGAGTGTAAATTAGTTCATCCATTGTGGAAAGCAGTGTGGTGATTCCTCAAAGAACTAAAAACAGAACTAGTATTTGACCCAGCAATCCTACTACTGGGTATAAACCCAAGGGAATATAAATCCTTCTATCATAAAGACATACGTATGTGTATCTTTACTGCAGCACTATTTACAATGGCAAAGATGTGGAATCAACCTAAATGCCCATTAATGGTAGACTGGATAAATAAAATGTGGTACATATACAACATGGAATACTATGCAGCCATAAAAAAGAACAAATCAGGTCCTTTTCGGGAACATGGATGGAGCTGGAGGCCATTATCCTTAGCAAACTAACAGAGGAATAGAAAACCAAATACCACATGTTCTCATTTATAAATGGGAGCTAAATGATGAGAACCCATGAGCACATAAAGGCGAAAAGCAGACACTGGGGCCTATCACAGGATGGAGGATAGGAGAAGGGAGAGGATCAGAAAAATAACTAATGGGTAGTGGGCGTAATACCTGGGTGACGAAACAATCTGTACAACAAACCCCCATGACACAAGTTTACCTGTATAACAAACCTGCACGTGTATCCCTGAACTTAAAATAAAAATTAAACAACATGGTGAAACCCCATCAATACTAAAAAATACAAAAATTAGCCAGGCATGGTGGCAGGCGCCTGTAATCCCAGTTACTCGGGAAACTGAGGCAGAATTCCTTGAAACTGGGAGGTGGAGGTTGCAGTGAGCCGAGATCATGCCATTGCACTCCAGTCTGGGGGACAGAGCAAGACTCCGTCTCAAAAAAATAAATAAATAAAAAATAAAAAAGATAAATATCGACTGATCTCACTTATATGTGTAATCTGAAAATAAAAATTCAGAGAAGTTAAGAGTAGCATGGTGGTTACCAGAGGCTAAGGTGGGCAGTGGGCGGGGGGCAAGGGTGGGGGTAGGAAAAGGGGAAATGTTGGTCAACAGATACAAAATTTCAGGTAGACAGAAAGAATAAATTCTGGTGATCTATGACACAGCTAGGTGACTATAGTTAGTAACAATCCATTATATACCTCAAAATTGCTAACACAGGGAATTTTAAATATGAAGATGGTGGCTTTAACTGAGTGCTTATAAGAGAGGTATGAGAAATGACTGAATTCTGGACATATTGTGGATGTAAAGCTAAGAGAACTGGTTGACGGTTAGGATGTGAGGTGTGAAAGGAAGGGAGGAGTTAAACACAGCCCAAAGGTTTTTCCTAGGAATAACTGAAGGGACAGAATAGCCATTCTTGACACAGTAAAGACCGGAAGAAAAGCAGGTTTAACAGTGAAAAATCAGCAGTTCATGTTCATTTCTCTGAACAAAAAGCTAAATATGTTTGATTTGGTACATTCTATAAAAACTCAGAATGGAAGCTGTGTGAAAAATTTAATAGAGGTACTAAATTCCCATTTAAATTGGGACATACCTTTCTCTACTCCTGATACGGAGGGAATATATGGAAGGTGTCTACAGAGTCTCACTCATTTGGAAACACGGAATCACAATATCATCTTCTTATACATATAGTGAGAAATCTGAGGAAAGGAATAATGTTTTCCATTGCTTTGCCACTGCTAAAAGAAAGCTGAAAATATGGGCTGCTGGACAAGAGTCAATTAATCACAACTACATGCATTATAGGCTACAGACGCAGCGTCACATGACACAAAGGAGGTGGCAATGTGAAATATCTGAATAAAGCCTACTTATTGATCCTTCCAAAGTGTTAAACACTGGCAGGAAGTCTGACTTCCACATATTTCACATATGTCTGAATGATAAGAGCTTTATAATTACAACCAGGTAACTTAACATCCGAGAAACTTAGGATTTCGGAGTTGGAAAGCACCAAAAGATACCCAAGGTTATTATCCCACCCAGTGAAGGCACTTGCTATGTGATCCCTAGCCAGACTGCTTTCTATCTCTTCTTCAGGTATTTTCTTACGGTTTAAGAAGTTTCCTTTTCAATACTTTTACATAACAGCAAGAATAGTTTTCGCAAGTGAAAATGCTCACTTTCTGACATCCGACAAACACTTTTCCAAGCATTCTAGCCTCCTGGAAGAAAATTCTGCATTAACTGAAAAGTATGATTTAGGACATAGCACCAAGGAAAATGCCTTGCTGTGTGGGATTAGAAACCAGGAGAATCAATGAATCAATATTGAGTTGATAACACCATTTTGGAGTAATCTTTTCATTTTTTTAAATGAAATGAACACATCTCATAACGATTTTATTTTTCCTCAATATTCTTACTTCAGGCAAAGATATCCACACTGTTTTGTACATGCTTACCTACAATACATGCTCCAGTTTGACAGAGAGGGTTTGTCATTTAATGTTATTGGTGTGGAAATTCTGGTATTTCTCTATGCCAGAATATGATCTTCCAGAAACATGTATAACTATCTGTGTACACATAGTCTGCTACCAAACAATTTTGGAATGTTTTTCTATGGTGTTATTTAAAAATATTATTCCTGTAGTATAACCTGGGACTGACCTGTTACTAGAATTCTAAAAGCACATGTGGAAAGTAGCATTACTTTTTTCATTGATTCTTAAACATGCAGAGACTATTAGGGTTTCCACGTTTTCTTCCTTTGTACATGAATTGCTTTTCAGATTTATATGAGTACTTTCTCCTGACAAATAAAGCACTTAAACAGAGTGCCAGCACGCCTTCTTTGAGAAGCAATACAAAGGGCAGAATCAAGGAGCCCGTAATTTCAGAACACCTTAAGATTCACAGAATTGTGATTGCGCAGCTCAGAAAATTAGCATGGCCAACTTCCTAAAAAAGAATGGCAAACAGTTAAGTAAAACTAACAGCTAGCATCTTCCAGAAATTTAGTATGACCGAGATACTGTGCTAAGCACTGCCATATGAGGTAAGTAAAGATATCACTCCTTCTTCACAGTTGAGTAATCTGATGCCAATAAGTCTGAGCTAGTATGTAGTGTGTCAAGATTCAAATTTAGAAATTATAACTCAATATAACATAGTGATTATGAGCTTTAGGTTTATAACCAGACCCTCTGGGTTCAAGCACACAGGCCTTCAAATTACTCAACTGTTCTCTCCCTCAGTACGTCATCCATAAAATAGAATCTTAATAGTACCATCTTATAGGCTGCTGTGAAAAGGGGATGAGTTATCCATAACCAAAGTCCAATCATGGCAAGAACAGCAGGCAAACTCAAATGAAAGGATATCCTATGCAATACTCAATCGGTACTCTTCAAAAGTGTGATAGCTATGCTGGGAGTGGTATATGTCTATAGTTGGAGCTACTAGGAAGACTGCGGCAGGAAGATTGCTTGATCCCAGGAATTCAAATCCGGCCTCGGCAACACGAGATTCCCTCTCTGAAAAAAATAGTATGATAGTGACAGAAAACAAGGAAAGACTGAGAAATTCTCACAGATCCAAAGAGGTGAAGGAGACATGACAACTAAATGCAATATGGATCCAATATGGATTGGATCCTGAAATAGAAAAATAACATTAGTGGATAAGCTGACGAAATCCAAATGAAGTCTGGAGTTTAGTTAATAGTAATTTATCAATATTAATTTCTTAGTTTTAACGAATGTCCCACAGTTGTATAATATGTTAACATTGCACTTAGCAAAACTGGATAAAGCATGTATGAGAACGCTGTATTATTATCTTTGCAATGTTTTTCTAAAACTAAAATTAATTCAAAATAAAAAGTTTATTTTAAAAAGTAAATCAGTTTAATTAATATATGTGAGACAGAATACTGTCAGGCACATAATGAATGCTAGATAAATATGAGCTATTAGTAGCAGAAGTACTATGTGCTAGACAATGTACCCATAAGAGAAGAGACAGGAAAGTAATTACAAAATGTCCCATGGGTAAGATTGGGCAGTTTGTTTTCCGCAATTGCAGGACTGAAGGTCAAATATGTACAGAACAGAAAATGAAAGGGTCAGGGCTCCCTGTCTTCACGGTTCCACTGCACCACTCTTCTTACCTCACTCTCCTTACTCTAATTGTCTGCTGAGATATGTAGTCATATTCTCTGTCTGCCATTACAACTTAGGTCTATTGTACAAATATGGTTTTTTGCTGCCACCTCATTGAAATTAAAATGCTTTAAAACACTGGATGATGGAGAACCTTAAAAGGCAAAATGTGACTTGTTACAAAGAAGAGGAGGGAACATTACACCAAGGTTGGTGAATACATTCTGTGTATGGCAAACTGCTATGAGTTAGCTTGCCCTCAGGCGAATAAAATGGTCTGAAAAAGAATTTGGAAGCTTTGTGGGATACATGTTACCTTCTGGAAAGCTGTGGTAGCACATGGAGAGTTGCGGTGACATGTCTTGCAATGCATGCTAGATTTTAGACAGATTCCTAGAAAAGCACGTGTCACAAACACCCTGTCTATCATATCTTCACCCTTCGTAAAAGAAGTATGTCAATGTTGAAAGTAAGAGAGCACTGAGAATGCACTCCATACTTACCGAACACATACTGTTTTTCCTCTATTCTAAGACACAGATTCTAAACCCATTTTAATATCTCTGAAATCAAGTATAACTTATGATTAAAACATCATTGCTAATTTGGCAGCATTTCTTTTCTTCCTTTGTGGTTCAGAAAATAGTGATGCATTTTGAAATTAATAGCATTTTACATTTGATAAAAACTGGTGAGGCCAATCCCTTACGCTTTTCATATAAGTTGGTACTATTATATTTAGAACCAATATAGAACCATCCAGAAGAAAACATTTGATGCATATTGTATTTGTGAATGACTTCCAGTTTGTCTTACATGCAGTATTGGTGTCCTTCCCTAATTTTCCTCTCTACCTAAATGTTAATAGAGGAGAAAAATTGCAATCGATAAGATATGTAGAATCAAGAAATATGATGAACACTTTTTTCTCAACAAGTAGACTAAGTAGGTTGATAGTAAATAAAAGATTTGTATGCTAAAATTGGAATCACATGGAGAAGCATATGTAAAAGCCTGGGAAAGACTCCTTGAGCACCAGGACACTAATATTCAACATCTGATACCTACACTCAGAGACTTGGGGTAATTATTATTGAAATAAGTCATTGATGAATGGAAGTTTTGGCACAGAATGCTAACAGAATATTTGGCTAGGAATTCCACCACGTTTATACAAAAGAAACCATATTTATTAGTAGGATGGTGGCTTTGATTCAAAAACTTAGCTTGGATGGTTTAGTTTACTTGGTGTTATGTAGTAAGTTGAACTACATTACATATGTAATTCATTCTTCATTAATTCATTCATTCATAGAATGAGATACTAGTATGGGCTGGCACATTAATATGTGCTAGAAGATGGTGGCAAACACACGTACACGTAAAAGTTGTAGGAGTGCTTCCCGCATGAAGATACAGTTCTCTTAAGGAATGGGACGGTGAAGGAAAGGGGAGTGAATGAAAATGAGATACATACATAGTTCCAATATGAGGGAGATATGTAATGCTTATGTCTAAAGAATTAAAATAAATTATGTAAGAGATTATAGGGAGGAAAGTGACCAATTCAGCTAATGGGGAAAGCTTTAAAAAAAGGAATTTAGGAGGCTGAGGCAGGAGGATCGCTTGAACCCAGGAGGCAGATGTTGCAGTGAGCTGAGATCACACCACTGCACTCCAACCCGGGCAACAGTGTGAGACACCATCTCAAAAAAAAAAAAAAGGTTGAATTTATATTAAACGGTTAAAGATGTGTGCCTCCATTAAACATTGCTTGGGCTCTGTGGTCACAGGTAGTTTCAGATGTTCACTGTTCATACCCTGTCTAGTTTAAGAAGTGTTAGCTAACCTTAGCCTTGGTCCCAAATCCTTTCCAGTCAGAGGCTTTTAGCAACAGACGTCTTCGCCATTTTGAAAATGCCCATAATATAAACCTCAAGAGGTTTATCTTAACAGATCCAGAGCAAATGAGAAGTTTTCATCAATGGCAGCATTTGACAATATGCTATCTGTGTTGTAACACTGCTATAGATTGTCAGTGTGCATTTTTAGCCATAAGTACAAGACATACCAGTGAATATCTAAAAATCTGTAAAATCAATTAATTAGGGATAGTGGCAGTTGCATGATATCATGTTGTCATTCTTCAAACAGCTGTGGTTTGGCTTGAAAGAACCTCACTACATGGCTTTTTGTTTTGTTTTGCTTGCCCCTGCCGTTCTTCATTAACACATCATGTAGAGACAAGCCTTTATTTAGAATGTCCCTTTTGATGGATTAAGAATGTATTTGAAATGGAAGACATTCTGAAAACTACATAACCAGTTTTTATTTTTTTGCTTAAAAGTAGTAGCAGCCAAGCAAAACTAAGAGGTCTAAGCCATGTGGGTGTATGGAGGTTATACTGCAGGGTATGTGGATTCAATTCCAGAACCTTCTGTCCAGAAGTTCTGGGTTCTTGGATACATTCTTTCGTATGTCTTAACTTCAGAGGGTTTTGTAAACTGAAATAAAGGGTAGTTTCTTCCCCCTTTATCTTTAAATGGCAGCAGTTATTGAGGCAGGAAGATGGCTGTGAGCACTTTAGCCATTCAAGCCTGTTGAGCTGATGAATGATTATGGGTCTTCCTTTTGCCAACAGCAAGTTTGCCTCCATTTTAGGACAACTGAAATCAATGATGCTGTAATGGGCATGCTCCAGAGGTGGTAAGAAGACAGATAATCTGATGACACCAATTCCTGTAACTGACAGTGCTGAGGAAGGCCAAGGCCAATCACTGATTCTGGAACTGGAGGTAGGGGCAGGATGGCTAGCTTATCTGAATCTGTCATAATGTACGAGTTCAAATCTTGGTTCTATGGCTATATGATTCTGGGTAAGTTATTTGGCTTATTTAAGACTTGGTTTTGAAATCCACAAAATAGAGTGATTCATTGGATTATTCTTCTGAGGATTAAATAGGCTATCTGTGACAAAATGCTTAGCCTGGCGTATAATGAGTGCTTAACAAGCATGTGTGGCTACTGCCCTCTACCGCTGTTCATATCCATGTTTCACAAGTACATCACTTTGAAGACAAATCCAATGATATGGCCACTTGGGAACCCTGCAATCCCAGGGCTTTGGGAGGCTGATGCAGGAAGATCGCTTGAGGCCAAGAGTTCAACACCAGTCTGGGTAACATAGTAAGGCCCCATCGTCTCTACCAAAAAAAAAAAAAAAAAAAAAAAAAAAATTAGCTGGTTGTGGTGACACATGCCTGTAGTCCCAGCAACTCAGGAAGCTGAGACAAGAGGATTGATTGAGTGAGGCTGAGGCTGCAGTGAACCATGATTGCACCCCTGCTCTTCAGCCTGGGTGACAGAGTGAGGCCATGTCTGAAGAAAAAGGAGGAGGAGGAGGAGGAGCAGAAGAAGAGGGAGAAGAAAAAGAAGCAAGAGGAGGAAGAGGAAGGAGGAGGGGGAGGAGGAGGAAGAAGAAGGAGGAGGAAGAAGAAAAATTTTTTAAATAATCTTTAAAAATGGCTACAGGAGTAATTGGAGTTTAGGAACATGATAGGCTAGTACGCAATAAGTAGCATCTCAAAAGCCAACCTTAAAAAAAACAATCAAAGGCCTATGGTTTTAAAATGTGATTCTAGACTGGGCATGGTAGCTCATGCCTGCTTATATTCCCAGCTCTTCAGAAGGCTGAAGTGGGAAGATCACTTGAGGCCAGGAGTTCGAGACCAGCCTGGGCAGCATAGTGAGACCCAGTCGTTACAAAAATAATTTAAAAAAATTGGCCCGGCATGCACCCATACCTGTAGTTCTAGTACTTGAAAGGCTGAGGCAGGAGGGTCCCTTGAGCCTAGGAAATCAAGGTTGCAGTGAGCTATGATTGTACTCCACTGCACTCCAGCCTGGGTGACAGAGCAAGACTATGTCTCAAAAAAAAAAAAAAAAAATGTGTTTCGAAATGAATATGTACATATATAATGAAAAGAAACCTAATAAAGAACAATATTTCTACTTGGCAATAGCATGCTCTGCCAGCAAAAGAACTTGTGTTGGTTTGTACTGCCATGCTTTCATTTACTCATTTAGTTACCATATTTTGGAGAGCCTACAGTGAAATAAAAAGTACAGTGAATTTTGAACCGGATGTCAGGCCCAGAGATGCTGGCAGTTGAAGTATCCAAGTTAAAATAAAGCTTTTGTTTCTGTGTTGTGGTCAATATCCATCGTATGTGATTATAGGAAAGGCTTTGAGCCCTAACTATCCCATTGCATTATGATCCACCGTGAGAGCAGGAGCCAAATAAGGTACCTTGGACCTCTCAAGCTTTCCTGCCGAAGTTTCATCTACCATTTTCAGTCATTAACATTGAATGCTCCTCCTATTGAGCTGCCTCTAGAGGGCAAAACAATCCCTATATTAAAAAATGTATAACTATTTTATTAATCACATATACACACAACCATGCACACAGCCTGCTAGAGATTGGAAAACCACCACGTGTCAAATACATTACAGGCAATCTTGTCATTCATGAGAAAAATAATAAATGGTCTAGCTAATCATGAAAAGTAATAGAGAATGAAAGGTCTTCTGGTAATATTAGTTCATTTTCACTGCTAAACTTCCACTATGAGTGTTAACAAGCTTCAAGGCTTATTTTGTTTTCATGGCCCCACTTTTAAAACATCTATTACATGTGGATAACACCAAATGCCGCCTACCTAGCCCCCTAGCATTCGTTATGAAGTTTAATAGAACACTACTGGCCAGGATTATCCATTACTCTGAAGAAATAAGATCTGCAAATACAAAAGAACATTATTAATGTGTATCTGTCATGGGTTGGTTGGAAGAATCTCTGTAATTGGCTACATATTAATCATTACGGATTAAAAAAACAGAGCAATGAGATCTTTATGTTGTAGGTTTTTTTTAACCTTACAAAGAAAAATCATCATAAATATCTTTAATTTTATTTATTTATTTATTTATTTATCTTTGAGACAGAGTCTCACTCTGTCGCCTAGGCTGGAGTGCAGTGGCTTGATCTCAGCTCAATGTAATCTTCACCTCCCAGGTTCAAGTGATTCTCCTGCCTCAACCTCCTCAGTATCTGCAATTACAGGCTCCTGCCACCATGCTCAGCTAATTTTGTATTTTTAGTAGAGATGGGGTTTTAACTGTGTTGGCCAGGCTGGTTTTGAACTCCTGACCTCAAGTGATCCACCTGTCTTGGCCTCCCAAAGTGCTAGGATAACAGGCATAAGCCACCAGGCCCAGTCCATAAACATGTTTTAAATGATTTCTGTAACAGAACTTCTAAGACCTTAAAACAGAATTTTCTTTCAAAGTTCTATCTGGTTGTTATTGTAATAAAAATCCTTTGTCTAATTCAGCTTATTCAATTGTCTCAACAGCCTTGCATTGCTATAACCCAGGGGAGTCGTCTGTCAGCAGACATATTCCAAGCTCCAGAAAAATAAAACTTAAAACATGATACCCTCTAAGCTCCCCTGAGATGAGCATCCGGCTTGACAGCTTACAAACCCATGTCTGGGTTTGTTTCCTCCACTAACCCTGTCAGAAACCAAGGGGAGCTCGAAATAAATAAATAAAAGCCCTATTAAGCCAAAGCATGTCACATTGAATGTTAGTTTTACGATTCCATTGGGTATCTTTACATTCATTTTCAATTAGCTTTTATACTTTTAATGGATTACAGGAGGGTTCAGATCCATAGATTAGCCACGCCAATGAAGGTCATTGGCATTCTGACACGGTTGGGTGCTCATGAAATAAAGGAGAAAGCTTGGGATGAATACACGACTCATGCCCAAATGAAGACATGCCACGTAGGGGGAAATATTTTTATAATACTGGTAAGCATTGACATCTCCATGCATGGATTCCAGTCAGGGCTTGAGACCCTTTATTAGACAGTGAAAAATGTTAGAAAGAACAGGTGGACTCAGAAAAAAAGATAAGTCACTTTATGATGTGTCATTATTTCAAGACATAATTTGCTGGGTTTAAGGCCCTGAAAAAAAATGATCACATCTGGCCACACCCTTGGTAAGAGAAATAGGTTACTCTGAATAGGAAGAAGAACAGATGGATTAAAAATGAGGATAGGGGAAGGATTTTCAAAAGCGGGCAAAGAAACTAGATTTCATGGATAAAGAGAAGAAGAACAGGTGTGGGACAGCCATGAGAATATTTATATCAATTTTCATAGTACTACCAGGACAGATGTGCGATCGAAGGCAAATTTTAGCTATAAATTAAATGATTTGTAAGAAGTTTTTCTTTTGTTTGGAATCGAAATATCAATTAAAAATCTATATATGCTTTCCCTATATTTTCAAAGAAAGTCCAAGTAGTCATTAATTTGCTCCATGACTTATTATTATTGTTATCTATGGTAAAGTGAAAGTAAGTGTATTACAGAAGTAAAGAAACAAAAGAATGTCTAAGCCATAGGCAGAACAGCCAATTTATTATTTTTATAAGTAACATTAAGATAATCTGCAGGGAAATATCCATTTTTATGTGTGTTCTGTAATATATACAAATCTAGAAAGGGAAAAGTGAAACACTTTTGTCTTCTGTTGTTCTTCAATTCAGTAAAACTTTTCCTACCAAAGATGAATAATAAAATATAATGACAATGAGGGCTGAAAATGTACAGGTCACTTTACTAGTTATTTTATATGCATGAGCTCATTAAATCCTCAACCAGAGGATTTATTCGTATGTTATAAACAATAATCTGCTAATAGAGAGTTTAAGAGTCTTGCCCCAAATTACAAAGTCATTGAACACACTTATATGTGCTTTCCAAGTCAATCTAAAAATGTCTTTAATGTTCCTTGGAGTCATTCTTACAATAGTTTCTAGTTCCAGTGGGAACTACAGAACAGTGGTGCCAAGTCACAGTTAAAATTTTTATGTGCCCAACTAGTAGTTGTCTTCCTGAAGAAACAAGTGAAAGGAAATCTTTGACAGGCATTGATGAGATGCCAAGTTCCATTCAGTCTTAGTTACCAAATTCATTGGGCCTCTATGGAATAAGAACAGTCTGGAATATCTAAACCTATGCATGTGGGCCTATGTTCTGAGCTCCAGAGAGTAGGGGTCAACTGGCAAATTGAAAATTGATATATTTTTAGGGAAGAAGGAGAAGATGAATCTCATGTTTTATCAGTGACACTACAAATTAGGTTCCATTTCTGATACTGTCCCAGGAAGACATTGTAAGCTCTGGCTCATATTTGTTCTTATTTCCATTCTCCCCCTCTTAGCTATTATTGCATAGAAGGAAAACTAGAAATCACTTGTTCCAGCTCATTGATTTTGGATAAGGAGGATATTATTATGTGCTTTTTACAGATGAGATGACAGAATGTCAGTGTTTAAGTGAACAGCTCATTGTGACAACAATTATACTGTACTGGAAACATACTGTTATCATAAACTGTCTTCATTTTGGCTGAACTTAAGTAGGTGTTCAATAAATGTTTGTAGAAGAAATAAAGAACTAATACAAGGCATATGGGTTATTAAAATTCCCATCATCTCAACTCCGTCTTCTTCATCATCAATTTCTCCTTCAGCACACTGTCACTTATTGCCTAGTCTGTACTGTTTGTCTTCGTTACCAGAAATGCAAATGCAGACAAAATTGACAATGAATCTTGAAATTACTTTAAAATAACACATATTATCATCGTTTAACTAAAATTTTCTGCTCAGTTGCTTGTATAAATTGTATAAATTGAGACAAACTAGACTATAAGCTCCCTAGGGGCAGGATATCTTTCTCAAGTCGGTAAGCTGCACCAGTGGACCTACGATGAGGTCCAGCAAACACTCATAAATAAAAATTGATGGCTACATGCAGACAAAGAGTACCAGATAGCAGCAATAAAGTTGAGAGTAAATTCCACCCCAATGCCTGCAGATATGTCCCATGGGATCTCAGGGAAAGCAGATTAAGATTGGAGATAGGCTTCCAATGTTCTGTATATCATATGCCTTTTTATAAGTGACAAAGAATGAGTTTTTCCTTAATACTCAAGGGTGCAGACATTCACTGGGCTACTTGAAGACAAACTCAATAACAACATTTGCTAAAATATTTATGCTCTATGAGGAAACCTGAGAACACAGTTATCACTAAGAAGGATTCATACGGTTTTGGTTAGAATTCAGTCCAAAACTCACTCCACTATAAAAGAGGACAATTCCTGTTAAACGAGAAATGCTACACCAAATATAATATATTAGAAGAAAGGTAAAATGTCCTCTTTATTTCCACCATGTTTGTGCTTTCACACTAATCAATCATCTGCAACATCTACAATTAGCAAATAAACGTGCAACAAAGAAGTCACTGGCATTTACTGACATGAGCCTGGTGGGGAAGCTGTAGGTGGTTAGTTCCATTATGGAATCACCTGATCTGATCTTGATTACGAGCTGACCCACATCCTGGTATTTACAGGCAAAAAGTCTACACCACAAAGCGTGAACACACCCTACACATTATCTCTTTGTTTAAAGTGAAAAGGGTTTCTTTTTATTTTATATACTTTTTTCCTTTTTAGAGTAATAATTCATGCACTTTAATAAAGTTTAGAAGTTGTAAATGGAAAAGAGAGAACGGAGACCTAAACTTTGACACTCAATTAGATGCAGCTGGTGAAAACTAGTGGCTGACTGTGGCTTAAACCCTGGCTACACAATGTGGTCTCTGGACTAGCAGCACAAAGAGCTCATTGGAAATGCAAAACTTCAGGCCCCATCTCAGACTTACTGAAACAACATCTACTTTTAATAACACTCTATCCCCAGATGATCCTTGTGCAGACTAACGTTTTGAGAAGCTGCTGGTTTAAGCAAGAGGACTCTTTTGGGTCCAGAGGAGACAGCAAAGAGCCTCCCAGGAGAGGCTGCTTGCCTGGCACTCATTGACTGAGCCGAACACTTTTTTCCCTATGCAAATTCACATCAGAAGGTGGGTTTTAAGGTAGAAGCTATCATACACGAAAAGGAACATCCATATGTAAGGAGGAAAATATTTATCATTTAGAAACTCACTTTTCCAACAATAAAATATATTTCATGTCTTTATTCCACTGACTTCTCAAATGTAACTGCCCATTGTAACAACCCATAATATTTTTCAGTTTTTTAAATCTAGGCCCCGGATCTGGAAGGTCTCAATTTGGTAGTTGTTAGAGAGGACCCAGATATCTGCATTAAAAAAATTCTACACATGATTTTGTTGTACAATTAGGATGGGGATTTAAGATTCTATTTTTGTTGTTGTTGTTGTTTACATATAGGGTATGCTGGAAGCAGATCTCCTGAGGGATGCTAAGTCAGACAACTTTAATATCTTGATTTGGTCTTTGGCCAGTTGCCATTAGACTGCCTCAAGATTTTTTTTTTTTTTTTTGAGGATTGTTACTTCTGGGACTTCCTCTAAATCCTGTTTCTCTACTTTGTCCCCTTTGTGCTCCAGCTTTTCACTAGTGGAAATCACCCAATCTATTACAAAAGTTTTCAGAGGCTACAATCCAACTTAAGGAGGATAAGCTATGAGCAGCTTGAACTATAGTAATACATGAACATCTTGGATCCAATATTTACGGAAAAGGTCTTGACCCTAGAACAAAAGGTTAATACACAAATGTATATGTTAAGTAGAGTGTTTACTTCAAGAGTGCAATTTTTTTTTTTTAATGATTCCACACTTTAACCTAACAACTATTGGTCTTGATTACATTAGCTAAATTAACTCTAACCTAGAAAAAGTCTCAACAGTATATTTTAAAACTCTGTCCCTTTGTCCCCACACATGAAGACTAGTACCAATGGCCTCCATTCCAGAAGCATGGTTTGATCAAAGAGAGTATTAGTGATCGGAACATGATGGGTCATGGGGACAGTGTCAAGGAATAAAACAATGTTGAAAACCACTAATTTAAGGATAAACACAAGCTCATTTAATGTACATATTTATTAATGTTCTATTACTATTTGTAGCATATTTAAATGGCTGTATATACAGTTTTTTCTTTATATATAATAAATATCCAAGATGCATGCTTTCTAGGTGCAAATATCTACCTATACATATCAGAGCAGACTCAATGAATTATAGAAACCAGAAAACTACAAACAGTAAATAGAAAAATTAAAATGTTTAATCTAGTTGTCTCAGGCTGCCCACAAAGGTAAAGCTCTAGATATAAATGTTACTTTCCATCAGTTGTCAGCAAAATTTCTCACTTGCGTTACTTCAACACGTGTGTACTTGACAGGCCATGAAGTCTCAAAGCACCTAAAACATAGCCCCTCTGAGAAAGGCAACCTGTGAACACTTTTTTTTTTTTTTGCATAGCAGCTCTGTCTGGATCTTGTTGAATGTGAGCAGAGTGAAACCATTCTAGAGGCTGTAATCCACTAATTGGCTCTGGGCTGGATTTGGGCATAAGCCAAAGGGATGGCAGGGTGCTAGGAGGCCAACTGTCTGAGATACCTTGATTTGAAACCTCATTTGTCAGAGGTGTTCCATATTGGATCACTGAAAACTGACCTAATTGTGTCTTCTTAACAAGAAATGTTGGAGATAGATGAACAATGAGAACAGGGGTCACTGAACTCTTGTTGTATCTCAATAAGGCAGACCTATAATTTCTAGTTCTTCCTGACAGCTGAGGTATATTCCTGTTTTAGAAAAACTGTGTCTTTGTATCTCACGAATCTTCAAGGTAAAACCCTTAAAGTTAATTTGCACACTCCTTCTCCTTCTGGGTCATAATGTCATGTTATTTATTATAATGTGAGTCATTATCCTTTATTTTGAACACATACGGAATACACTTTGAAAAGCATGGTAACTACTTCACAGATCATGGGAATAACCAGTAGATTCAGAGGTATATTGATTATTAAAATAGAGAAGGCGACGCTATTTTATAAATTTTTAAAATAATTGCATTTTTAGTATGGTGAAACTCACATAAAGGAATCTCACAAGAAATTGGAAACCAGTTAAGCAAAAGGAGAAAAATCCTGCTCCTCCCTATCTAGGAACTAACTTAGACCATATCAAAAATGTTTAAAGTGTCAATAATCAAAACATATTAATCTAAAAGACATTGTTAGGAATTCAGATTTTACTTATAAACCACATGCACAATGGCAAATAAGGAGGTAAGACCAGTGAAATACTTTTTTGTTTTCTTTTGTTTTTGAGACGGAGTCTCGCTCTGTCGCTCAGGCTGGAGTGCAGTGGCGCAATCTTGACTCACTGCAACCTCTGCCTCCCAGGTTCACGCCATTCTCCTGCCACAGCCTCCCGAGTAGCTGGGACTACAGGCGCCCGCCACCACGCCTAGCTAATTGTTTGTATTTTTAGTAGAGACGGGGTTTCGCCATGTTAGCCAGGATGATCTTGATCTCCTGACCTCGTGATCTCCCCTCCTCAGCCTCCCAAAGTGCTAGGATTACAGGCGTGAGCCACCACACACGGCCGTGAATTGCTTTTTGAATTAAATAATCAGACATAAAACATCATCTTTTAGCTGGCATAAAATTACTTTAACTGGTCATATTTCTGTTCATACATGAATATCAGATATAATCCATAGTATAACGCTGACGCGGAACAGTCGTTTAGTTACAGAGCCATTCAGTACAGTGCCTTCAAGGGAATGTCCTCAATATACATTATTTACATGTATTAATAGCAAGAGCTATTTTAACATAATGTACACCTTTTAACACCACATATTCTAAAAGCTCTTAAAGTAGCAGTTTCAAAATTATGTTTCAAGTAATACAATTTTACCAACAGATCTCAATAGATATTGCATGCAAAAAGGGTTCTACATTCAAATTTATAGGACATGCTGGATGTTATGAATGCCCCTTGGAACATCAGAATGCACATTAGCACATTAACGGTTCTGAGTCCTGCACACATTTTAAAAATTGACCTTCATTGATTCTATTATTTCTCAAAATTGTTTGACAATAGAACAATCCCCCTTTTACTGAGGGATACTTATGAATATCTCATAGAAAATCAACATTCTGTAAAATGGAATTTAGTCCATTGCCATACAGATGTTGGTGTTTTTAATCAAATTTTGGTGAATTAGATGAGGACATTCAAGTTTTTGAAGGTAAGAAAAACTAAAGGAATCATTAATTCCCAATGCTTATTCAAAGATAAAAATAAATAATTGTGATGCTTCTACCTATATAGATTCTAAAATTTAATATTCTAGACTTTGATTAAAAGAAATTCCCAACCTTGACAATATTTTCCAGCAGTAATTAACAGATGTAAGAAAATAAACTATAACCAAATTGTTTTAAATAACTTGCATTTAAACAGGAGAATTATGAGGCTTGGCTTGCTATTTGTGTACTGATGGCTGGAAACAGTTTCAATTGCTCTGCCTTTGTGAGTTAAATTCTTATTGGCTGCAGATTCTTAACGGTTTTAAATTATCTCACAAAATCCATGCTTTTGCCCTCTTTCTCAATTTTTTACAGAATTCCATCTTTATGTTACAGGTGGAAAGAGTCTAAGAAGTTAGCGAATATTTGATATTTGTGAACACTAAAAACAGGAGTGGAAAATGGTTGATTCTCTTCAAATATAACTGGACAGGACTATGTCTTTTGACTAAAATGTGACCATCTTTCACAGCCACATAGATGCCAAAGAGGAAGTGTTGACAGCTTCTGTCTCAAGTCTTCTCGAAGCGAATAAGAGAGTTAATGCGAACTTGGCAGCATCAATGCTCTAGTGGATAGGCAATAAGAGTGCCTGAATCTCGGTGAGAAATTTGGCCTGGTAGCTGGGGGAATTTCTACAGAAGGCAGTCAAAGGCAGAAAAGGGAGCTGCGTTTTGGAATGTTAAAACGAAAATCTATCATTTAAATATGACAAACATATTACAATAAAAATTAGAATTTCCACCATGGGCTTTGAGCATTCTTGGGTAGCAGTTCAAATATTTAAGAACAACCTTTAAATGTTATGATATAGTTAAATTCATTAATCATTTTCCAGTATGCCTTTTCACTCCAATGCTACACTAGTGTTCATGTAACATTTTCTCTAGTACTTCTGCAACTTTATTTTTATATTAACATTTTTTTGTTTTAAGAAGGAGTCTCGCTCTGTCACCCAAACTGAGTGCAGTGGCACGATCTCGACTCACTGCAGCCTCTGCCTCCTGGGTTCAAGCGATTCTCGTGCTTCTGCCTTCCTATATTAACATTTTTAATCCACCTAAAGTTAACTTTGGTGTATACTATATAGTAGGTACCTAACTTTTTCATTCTAAATGGTATCATAAGCATAAACATTATTTGAAAAATAAACTATTTTGCCCTTATTTGAAACGAAATCTTTATAATATGCTACATTTGAATCTAAAATCATTGCTGTTTGTACATTCATTATTCTGCCCCATGGATGTGTCAGAGGTGTCTGTCTATCCCTATAACAATAACTCTTTTAAAAATTATTGGAGATTTAACATTGGAAAGGCAAATTGATAATTTTATTCTTTTAATAATTAAACAATTCGCATGGATTTATTCTAAGATTTTAAAATTACATATTGGGAATTTAAAACCCTGGTGAAGAAGTTCCTCCAAGAAAAGCCCCAGGCTTCAATAATTTTACCAGTAAACACTTGGAAAGTTTCCAGAAATGAAAGATTCTAAAGCCAATAAAAGTACCGCAAAGTGGCCAGACGCAGTGGCTCACGCCTGTAATCCCAGCACTTTGGGAGGCCGAAGAGGGCGGTCACGAGGTAAACAGATCGAGACGATCCTGGCCAACATGTTGAAACTCCATCTCTACCAAAAAGTACAAAAAGTAGCCGGGTGTGGTGGCGGACGCCTGTAGTCCCAGCTACTAGGGAGGCTGAGGCAGGTGAATGGCGTGAACCCAGGAGGCAGAGCTTGCAGTGAGCCGAGATCGCACCACTGCACTCCAGCCTCAGTGACAGAGTGAGACTCCGTCTCAATAAAAAAAAAAATACTGAAAAGCACTAAGAAGATAAACTCTCAACTTATCTTGTAAAACTAGTATAAATGTTGCTCCAGGAAACGACATGAAAAAGACACATTTCATGTTAAAAATATTACAAATCTATTGAAAGCACTTGATAAAATTCAGTGTCTATCTTGATGATTCAGAGCAAACTAAGAGTACAGGAATCCATTCTTTATCAAATGAAGATGATTTAAAACAGCCTGCTAAGTGGTCAAAAGCTTAAGTTAAAAAAACAACTAGCTAGATTTTTAAAACTATTAGTTAACATTGCTTTCGAAGTCCTGGCTAATACCATAACACAAGAAAAATAAAAGGTAAAGCAGTCATGTAAAGATGATTGTCCAAAAAACATAAAATATTAACTGGAAAACACTTAGAACTAAATAGAGAACTCAGTTACAAAATAAGAAAAGACAAACCAATGAATTTCAATTATATCAGCATTAGAAAATAAAAGAAAAAAACATAAATATCTAAAAATCAACATACAAATAAAATACTTGAGACATAAAGACTTGAATAAATGTGAAAATAGACTAAGTTCTCAAGTGAGAAGTATCAACATTTTTAACATGTGTGTTCATTTTTGTCAAAAAAGGTTTTAGACAATAATATAAATGATTGCTGCAGTTTCCAAGTTAGACTCGTTTGATTCATTTGGAATAAATTTATGTTATTGTGGCTAATACTATAATTTCTTTTTATGTGGCATGTTCATTAGTTCATCCAATTCTCTCTCAAATGTTTGTGTGTGAATGTGTGAGTGTGTGTGTGTGTGTGTGTGTGTGTGTGTGTGTGTGTGTTCCATTTCTTGCTTTTCCCTTTTCTTTTCATTCTCATTGGTACTGCCCTAGTTCAGCACCTAACTTTTGCACAAAAATTCCCTTGTGGGACCTTTAAAACATCTTCCACGTCCAGAATTTTGAAAAATGGTTTTGCAACTTCTTTGCCTAACCTCTGTTTTACAATCCTGCTAATATTCCGAAGAACCCTATAAATGATGTTTTCATTTCCTATCCCTGACTCCTAGAAACTATTCCACATACTGCTAAAACAACTTTTCCTAGATATGGAACAGCTGATGTCACTGCCGTACTTAAAAGTCTTGAGTGGTTTCTAATAGCTTAAAGAATATCATTCAAAGACTTTGGGTTGTCATGTGTTATCCTCTAAGATCAAGACTCTCCCATCTCGCCTATACCCTCCTAAACTCTCCATCGTGTATCCATATCTCAGCCAAACCCCATTTTCCTTTCCCCATAGCCATGTTTCAACAACCCTTAAAGTCCCAGACCAAATTCTACCCTCTTTGTGAAACCTGACTCCATGCTTGTCTCAAATAAAATTGTTTTCTCTTCTGTGTTCTGACAATATTTATTTGTGAAAATCCACTCTAGCATTTTTTCTATTACTCCATTATGAAATATTTATTGTATTTGGTTATTTGTGTACTATAAATGGCAAAGCCCTTCAGGGCAGAGTTCATATAATATTTATATTTATATTCCACACTGCATCAGGCACAGTATCTTGTATTTATTAAGTAATCAATAAACATTTGATAAATTTATTAAAATTAGGAACTTCAAGAAATATAAGGGAGTATATATTACTCTCTTCAATTTAATTATGGCTCTCATTTTATTATAGCTAACATATTTTTATATGTTCCACATAATATACTAAGCAACTTCCGTTTTATTCTCATACAACCTGATGAAAACATATTATTAGCCTTATTTGTCACATAGGATAATAAGCATCTTACATTTTATTCCATTTTATTCTCATGCAACCTTATGAAAATGGTATCAAGGGCTTCATTTTTCAGTTAACCAAGAAAGGGTAACTTGCCCACGGTTCCATAAACAGTTAGTGGCAGACCCACAAATCAAACCCAGTTCAATTTGACTCTAAGCCTTTGTGTCTCTGTGTGTGTATGTGTGTGCATGCGTGTGCGTGCACGTGCATGCTCATGCATGCATGCAAGCTAGAAGAGAAAATGGAGATTAAGCACTAAGAATGAAGGAATGTGATGAAAGTTATAGAAGAAATATGTACAATACAATATGTGCAAGAATTTGTTATTGATCCATGAAGAATCATGGAGAAAGAAAAGACCAGGGGACACCTTTTTTTCTCACAAAGGCAATCAAGAGAGGAATGGTTCAGCATACTGAAGAATGACCTGGGCAAAATCGGTGAATTGTATGACGTATGAGACATTACAAGACAGCTTTCAGCAAAATAATGACTTCAGCAGCTTTATGAAATACAGATCTGTATGTTCCATCTCAATGGATTCTGCTTAGGAAGATCTAGAAAAGAACAGAAGAACCTGCATTTTTAGAAATCATTTCTAGGTGATTCTCAGGCAAGACTTTCATTGCTCCCTTTTGGAGAATCACCAACATAGAGGGTTAAAAATACACAGACACTATGTTTAGTATTTCAAGTTGCACACTACAGAATTCCAGTGGTGCCATTCATTTTATTTGCTACATGAACATTGCCCTCTGAAGTTGTACAGTGCACAACCTGCACAGATGTGAAAACTATCCTTTTAAAAGTACATGATATGATGAGTGAGAAGACAACTAACATTTCCTGACTGCCTACAATCTGCCAATTACTATGCTAAGCATGATAGATAGACATAAAAACAGATAGACAGATAAGTAGGTAGGTACGTAGGTAGGTGGGAACGTAGGTAGTACTTCCATAAGTTATATGTCAACCTTTTCAACATCTTTTAAAGTTAGGTATTATCACTTTCTTTGACATATGAAGAAACTTGCATTCAGAGAACTCTCAATATTCTCCATGTTGCACACCTAGAAATAATTCCATCCTTCATTCAATGTATAAACAAAAGTCACGTATGGCCAAGTGGTACTTTTTACTGATATTAGAACCAGAAAAACCGTAAAAGGATCCACACGATTGTACAAAAGGATGCTGCCACTATAGAAATCATCTTGCAGCAAGGACCAAGATAGTTACCAATAGTATTTAAATTTTTTAAACCCACAAATTATCCCAGAGGAAATGCTGTGTGTCAAACCTTGTTAAGAATAATAAGAGCTCTGTACTTTTGATGCAACCTTAAAGGACCTTATATGTAAATTAAGACCAAGTTATAAGTGGTTTGATAAAAATCACAAGGTCATTGCAATGTTGTTTTCACTAGAAGTTTAATCCACAATGACCACTCTTCTCCATCTTCCTGGGAGAATATTTTGCCTTCTCCCCCACTCATTCTTTATGTTATTAAGTAAACAGAACACCCACAAAAGAAATCAATCTCCTAAAGACACACAGTGCCATAGGCCTATTATGGTAGCTTTTAAGGATGCTTAAAGATTTCTTGATTTGAAGTAGAATCTGCAATGATTGTGCTGAACCACTTTTCTGAAATGGTTAACAAAAATTAGAAATGAAAATGAGTAATTTAATTTATACATCCAAGGGACATTATCATAAAAATCAAGAAGTTATAACTCTGCTTTAGTTTCCTAAATTATCTTAACACTAAGCTTTATAGTTGTTTCATAAAGAATATGCTATCACCTTCATCAAAAGTAAATCACTAATAATCAGGAGATTTAAAAGAACATGAACAAATCCTATGAGCTCAAAAAGGATACTGGGAAGTGTTATCCTTGCAAAATCAAAGTAAAATACATTACTAGCTTTAAACACATTTTAAAAACTCGCATTTAAACACAAAGTAATGCAAGATGAAGAAATGGGGGGAAAATATGATATCGTAATTGAGAAATAATTTAAGACACTCTTCTCACCCAGAAGGAACTGAATCCCACTTTCATTCTCTTTTGTACTTTGATAGAACATTCACCTTATCTTTGGCCTTCTCATTAACATTTCTTTTCTTGTGAACACCTGGTAGCATTTTTTCACTCCTCAAATAGAAGTATTTATAGATCTCAATAGAACTATCATTACACCAAATCTGACCTCTTTGCGAAAGCCCTTTATCAACAAACCACCATGTTCAACATATTTATTCAATTTCCCTGATAGGAGATTTGAAATTCAAAATTGGAAATGTCAGTATCCTATTCTACTTTTTACCCCATCCTTGCCAAAAAGCTAATATCACAAAGGCAAAATTATAAAATATTTTAGCATTTTATTTTTAAAAAGGTAAAATATATACAGGTAAAACATAAAAAGGTAAAACACATACAGGTAAAGAAGTAAAACAAATACCTATGTACCCATTACCCAGGTTCAGAAAATAACCTACAAAATAAGAACTAAATAAATAGAAATATATTCTGTATTCATTACATGAAGACTCAATATTGTTAAAGTGTCCATTCTTTCCCCCTTGATCTATGGATTCAAAGCAATTCCAATCAAAATCCCAGCAAGTAATTTTGTGAATATCAGGAAACTGATTCTAAAGTTTATATGGAGAGGCAAAGGACTCAAAATAGCCAACTTAATAATGAAAAAGAACAAATTCAGAGGCCTGACTTTATTCAATTCTGAGATATATTGTAAAGCTATGATAATCAAGACAGTGTGGTACTAGTGAAAAAAATAGACAAATAGATCAATGGACTGAAATAAAGATTCCAGAAATAGATCCCACATAAATATAGTCGACAGATCTTTGACAAAGGGGCAAAGGCAATACAATGGAAACAAGATAGCCTTTTCAACCAATGGTGTTGGAACAATTGGACATCCAGAAGTCAAAAAAAAAAAGAAAAGAAAAAGAATCTAGACCCAGACTTTATACTATTAACGAAAATTAACTGAAAATGGGTCATGGATTGATATGTAAGACACAAAATTAAAAGACTACTAGAAGAGAACAGGATGAAATCTAGATGACCTTAGGTTAGGTGATTACTTTGTAAATAAAACTCTAGAGGCAATATTTATCAAAAAAAGAAATGATAAGATGGACTTTATAATTAAAACTTTTTGTTCTGCAAAAGATAATGTCAAGAGAATGAAAAGACTAGTGATAAATGGGAGAAAATGTTTGCAAAAGACCTATCTCAAAAGAACTGTTATGCAAAATACACAAAGATGGACATCAGCAAGACGGTAGAATAGGACTTTCCAGCACTTATCTCCCTGCAGAATTATCAATTTTCACAACTATCCACAAGCAAAATCACCTTCACAAGAGCTAAGGAAATCAGATGAGAGATTATAGAACCCGGGTGTAGCATAAAAATGAGAAAAGATGTGTGGAAAAGAGTAGAAAGGGCAGTTTTACATTACCTGTGTGAGCCCTCCCCCAATCCCAGGCAGCACTGTGAAGAGAGATACCTTCTACTTGGAGGAAAATTAAGGAAGTGAGCACTAGATTTTGCCTTAGACCACAACACTTGGCTCACCCCAGTAAAACCCAGTGACAAACATGACCCCACTGATACGGTTTGGCTGTGTCCCCATCCAAATCTTGTCTTGAATTGTAGTTTCCATCCCCACGTGTCGTGGGAGGGCTGGTGGGAAGTGACTGGGTCATGGGGGTGGTTTCTCCCATGCTGTTCTTGGGGTAGTGAGTTCTCATGAAATCCGATGGTTTTATAAGCATCTAGCATTTCCCCTGCTGATACTTCTCCCTCTTGCCACCTTGTGAAGAAGGTGCCTTGCTGCCCCGTTGCCTTCCACCATGATTGTAGGTTTCCCAAGGCCTTCCCAGCAATGTGGAGCGGTGACTCAATTAAACCCCTTTCCTTTATAAATTACCCAGCCTTGGGTAGTTCTTTACAGCGGTGTGACAACAGACTAATACACCCACTATCCTAGACTAGGCCAGTACTCACGGACTGCACCTCCGGGCACATCCCAGTGCCAGATGAGATCTTGCACCTGTAAGATCCAGGCTTACCTTTTGGACTAGTTCTTTGAACTGACCTTACTGTCAGGCTGACCCCAGCAGCTCTAGGCTCAGAAAGTTCCCAGAACTAGAATAGATCCCATGCATGCAATTGGAGGATATTGTGTTATTGTGTTAAGTGAAATAAATCGGAGACAGAAATACAAATATGACAATGATCTCATTCATATGTGGAATCTAAAAACACTGAATTCATAGAAGTAGGGCATAAAGGCCGGGCACGGTGGCTCACGCCTGTAATCCTAGCACTGTAGGAGGCCGAGGCAGGCAGATCACAAGGTCAAGAGATCAAGACCATCCTGGCCAACATGGTGAAACCCCGTCTCTACTAAAAATACAAAAATTAGCTGGGCGTGGTGGTGTGTACCTGTAGTCCCAGCTACTTGGAACGCTGAGGCAGGAGAATCACTTGAACCTGGGAGGCAGAGGTTGCAGTGAGTCAAGATCGCGCCACTGGACTCCAGCCTGGCGAGTAAAACTCCATCTCAAAAAAAAAAAAGTAGGGCATAAAATGGTGCCTACTAGGGCTGGCAGGCGGGGGGAGTCAAAGGATATAAAATTTAAATTAGAAAAGGGGAATAAGTGCAAGGGATCTATTGCTTAAAATAGGGACTATAGTTAGTAACAATGTATTGTATTCTTAAAAATTGCTGCAAGAATAGAGTTTAAGTGTTCTCATTGCAAAAAATGGTATGTGAGATAATTCACATATTAATTAGTTTGATTGAGCCATTCCATTATGTATACATATTTGAAAACATCATATTGTACATGACAAATACATATAATTTTTTCAATTAAAATTACATTTTATATACATACACACACACACACACACACACACAAAGAACTCTTAAAACCCAACAATGGAAAAACAAATAATCCAATTAAAAAATGCAGCGAAGACCTTAACAGACATGTTACCAAAGAAGACATATAGATGGTAAATAAGTTTCTGAAAAGCTGCTTCACATTACATGTCATCAGAGAAGTGCAAGTTAAAACAAGGAGATAACACTACACAACTCTTAGAATGGTCAAAATCGAAACCACTGACAACACCATATACTGGTAAGCTTGTAAAGCAACAGGAACTCTCATTAATCACTGGTGGGAATACAAAATGGAACAGCCACTTTGGAAGACAGTTTGGCAGCTTTTTACAGAAATATATATACTCTTACCATGCAATCCAACAACTGTGCTCCTTGGTTTTTACCCACAGGAGTTGAAAATTTAGGTCTGCATAAAAACCTGTACATGGACGTTTATTGCATCTTTATTCATAATTGTAAAAACTTGGATGCAACCAAGATATCCTTCCACAGATGAATGAATAAACTGTGATACAACCAAAAAATGGAATATTGATCATATCAAAAACAAATGAGCTATCGAGCCAAGAAAAGACATGGAAAAAACGTAAATGTATGATACTAAGTGAAAAAAGTCAATTATTTGAAAAGTCTACATACTGTATGATTCTAAATATGTGACATTCTAGAAAAGGAATATTTATGGACATAGTAAAATGTTTGTGGTTGCCAGGGATTATTGGGAAGAAAGGATGGATAGGTAGAGCACAAAGGATTTTTGCAATAGAGAAACTATTCTGTATGATACCATAATGGTAGATACATGTCATTACACATTTGCCAAACCCATAGCATGTACAACACTAAGAGTGACTCCAGTGTAAACTATGGACTCTGAATAATAATGATGTATTGATGGAGGTTCATCAATTTCAACAACTGTACCACTCTGGTAGAGGATGTAAATTGTAGGGGATGGCTGTGTATACATGGGCTAGAGAATATATGGGAAATCTCTGTTCCTTCCATTCAATTAAGCTAAGAACCTAAAACTGCTCTAAAAGATAAAGTCTGTCACAAAAACTAAAACTATGGCCAATCTTGTTTCATCTCTACTCCTATTTATCCATCCCTATATTATTTTGATATAAATCCTTACGTGTCTCTTTCATAAACTATTTCCATTATCATTTCTAAAAATTAAGGATGCATTTTAAAAACATAATCAATGTGCTATTATCTCACCGAAAAATAAGAATAGGTAATAATTATAATAAACTATTCATATATGATCAAATTTCTCTGAAAATACAAGATATTTGATGAAACATTTATGCTATAATAACTACAATTTCAATTTTCTCTTTATTTTCTTTTCTTTTATTTTAAGTTCCAGAATACAAGTGCAGAATGTATAGGTTTGTTACACAGGATGTGTGCCATGAGGGTTTGCTGCACCCATCAACCCATCATCTAGGTTTTAAGCCATGCATGCATTGGCTATTTGTCCTAATGCTCTCCCTCCCATCGCCTCCCACTCCCCAACAGGCCCCGGTGTGTGAATAACTACATTTGTATTAAAATTGCAGTACCGCAAATTTGGATGAGCTTTGAAAACAAATCTTGTTTTGGATTAATGGCTTTTACAATTTGTTACAGAAGTTATCACGGTTTCTGATAATCAAATCAAATCAAATCAAATCTATAGTCACACTACCTAGCATTTAATTTATTTAATTAAAAGTTGAAGTAGTACAGTTATCAATAATATTATAGAGGTGGTTTTAACTAAAACCATGATAGAGGATAAAAAAGCAACCAGGATACTAGGTCCTGATGAGACTGCAGTCATCTCCGCTTTCATTTGCCCAATTCTTGCTTTCCTTTCCCTTAGTAAAGGTAAAAACTAAAAATTAGTTCAACAATTTTCCAGTGACTTCCTAGTATGGTGGAACGTAACTTCAAAAGACATTTATCACCTTTAGTAGAGCAAACATTGTACTTTATTTACTTATTTAGTCTCAACATTTCTAGGTGTACGATGGAAATAAGTAATTTGCCATGATCCTCAGGGATGTTGGAAATTCACATAAAATAAGCATCTCTGTAAAGAGAAAGGCAAACACAACACATTGCTATTATTCCATAATTTAGAATAACCTGCCAATAATGCAACATGGAAAACAGTGTAATGATCTTACCATATTTATCTTTAATCCTAGGCACCGTGGTGTAGTGAAAAATAGACTAAAGCAGGAGTATACTTTTAAATCACAGATTCTACAATAATTTGATTCTGATTTTAGTAATAATGTATTCCAACGTGGCATGATTTCAAGGATTTCAACGATACTCAAGTATCTAGAACAGTGCCTAGAATATAGTAGGAACCCAATAAGTATTCAATGATTAAATAATGTATGTCAAGTTAAGCTATCTGTAATTTATTTCCAAAACAACAGAAGAACCACTAAGGGCCATGACCATGAGATGAACACAATCATATTTAAGATCTACAAATATCTCCCTGGCAGCAGTGTACAAACGCTCACAGGCTAAGCTAGACCAGAAACTGGAAGCCCAACTAGGAGGCTATGGAGTCCTCCAAGTAAAACATAGTCAAGTCTATAGACTCAACAATTTCACTCCTACACGCCCAAGAAAAATCATAACATATGTACACACTTGTACATTAATGTTCATTCAGCATTACTCACAACAGCCACAAAGTGGAAACCACCTAAATGAATGTTAACTGAAGACTAAATAAACAAAATATTGTATACATGCAATGCAATATTTTTAGGCAAGGATAATAGACACATGCTGACACATGCTATCACATGCATAAAATTTGAAGCTGTTACTTTAAGTGAAAGAAGGCAGACACAAAAACCACATGTTGCACAACTTCATTTATATGAAATATCTAGTATAGGCAAACCTATATAGAGAGAAACTGGATTAGTGGTTGCTTAGGGCTGGGCAGAGGGGGAGGAGAGAAATGGGGAATGACTACTAGTAAGTATGGTGTTTCTTTTAAATGGAACAAAAATATTCTAAAATTAGATTGTGGTGATGGTTGTACAACCCTGTAAATATATTAGAACACTTTAATTATAAATTTAAAATAAGTGAATTGTATGCTATGTGAATTATATCATGATAATGCTGTAGAAAAATGAGAGAGTGAGCAAGAGTGAGCCAGAAAGCTTTGAATGGACAAGACTGGATAATAGATACTGACATTAAAGACATTAAGGAACTAAATGGGATATTTGTTCCCATTCGTGTTAACAAATATATGAGCCAAAGACATTGCTTCTTTAAATGATAAGATATAGCTGCTAAGTGAGCAGTTACTTTATTTCAGATCTTTTTTCAATTACTTTAAATTTATCATTACATTTAATATTCACAATAATCCAATGTAATTGTGCCTATTTTATACATAATTAAACTGAGGCACAGAGTGGTTAAGTAACTTGCCTAACATCACACATAGGAAATGCCAGAGTCATAATTTGAAAAAACGCAATTGGTGGCTAAAATCTGCGCTGTTAATAACTACATGATTCAATCTATCACATTCCTTATAAAAGAATTGCCTGTTGGTCCTCTAAAAAAATAAACATGGGACTTTAGGAATGTGGGTATCTTATCCCTAATTAAGTAACTTAAATGACTTCAGTAAACACACCGGACATCTTTAAGAGTAAAATATAAGATTTTCCTAGATAAAATTGCTCTGAGAAGTAGTGTGACCCATTGCACAATAGCTGAGATTTTTTATGTAGTCACACTTGTGTTCAAATCGAAGATGTATGACTTATTATCTGTGTGGTTTGAGAAAGTCTTAATTTATCTGCATGATAATAAATACTTCATAGTGCTCTTTGATAAATTACATGAAATGACAGTACACTATCTGACACAGGCATAAACTCAATAAATAGTGATTTATTATTTGGTTAATCTTTCTTTATATGTCCTCGAGTTTAACTATTTTCTCAGTTAAGCTTCCGATTTGCTAATTCATTGAGGGTAACTGTGCGAGATAAACAAGGTATATTGCCAATGTGTTGGTTTCAACTAAAAATCCTATGAAGAAAAAATCTAATGCCACTGGATTTTGTAGAACAATCTGGTGGATATAAAACACTGCTATATTCACCTTTACTTTAAATATTTATCTAATCGATATAGATGAGCCTCAGATTCCCCATAGGGAGGTATCAAGACATAAGTGGCAATTCAAGTCAAATAATAGATGCTAAAACTGCAATTCCATTTCATATCCCCTGTAAGTAACATCCCTCTTTTGCATAACACATCAGTGACAGCATCTAAAATTAAAATAACTATTTAAAGTTTCTAAAGAAAGCTTTTCAAGATCTAAGTTTTTTATTTGCCTAGGGAAAAAAATAGAGTTGAATGTTCTGTTATTCCCTATTTGCAGATGCATAAAGCAATCACTTTAGAAAATGAACAGTTTGTTAAATTTATAGTTGGTATGTTCTCTTTAGACTAATCTATGCTGGCTCAGCTTAACCACTGCATTGTCAGTGCCTGTCTTGCTAAGCACACCCAGTAAATTTCACAATGGCCAACATCCTAATAATGCATTATGTATATTTTCTAAACACTACAATGTAACTGCACGTTTTATGAAAAAGGAACAACATCAGAAAATGAAAGAGGGAGAAAGATGGAATAAAGATGAATTTGCATTAACAGCCAGGCACCTGAACATTGAAGTGGTTACTTATTTCCTCACTTGCAGATTAATGACAGTGTTTACCTCCCCTGATATTGACAAGGACATAATACATCTTGACAAATGATTAAAGAGGCTGCAGTAGAGTTTATTTCATGGTAGTGTCAACTGCCCTCCTTTTGGCATGAAGTGAATCAGCTGTAATTTTTAGTAACACCCTTCTGTGGGGTTCTCTTACAACTTTATAAAACAACTGTGATAAATTGATTATGCTAACAAGTGTGGGCTGCAGTGAGTGGTTTAATGGAGATTGGACATTGTTTCTAAATAACAAGAATTATGACAATGTTATACATTAAAATCAATATTTGTTTCATATTTATATAAAGCCTATATATTTGTGAGAGTTAAAGTTAATCTATTGTATCTTGTAATACTTATTTAATCAAGATTGTTGCATTAAATTACTGCTCAATAAGGAAACGGAATCAAATGAAGCATGGGATGCTAGATGAGAAAGAATGATGACAGCTTTGGGCATAAGTCCTTTTCAGAGAAATATTTTATTTTTTAATGAATTTCAAAATGAGAATTCTAAGCCAATCACCCATTATTTATGACTCTGATAACCAAAAATAAATAAAGTAAAACTTATCATTATAACACATTTGCATTTCAAGACTAGGTAATATTTGGAACTTAAAAGTTATTTTCTCAATATTTACTTTTCAATGTTTCTATGTTCTGATCACCTGATTTCCATATTTGATATTTTTATGGTACACATTATGACTTGAATGGAAGCAATGTCTCTTTCAAGCAAGAAACATACTTATCTGTCAAATATAGTTTTGAGCATATCCAAATTAAATTTACCATAGGAACGATAGGCAAAAGTATCCAGGCAAAAGTGGGAGAGAGCAAGTAAGGCCTACAAGAGAAGAAAAGGATATACATGGAAAAATTGATCACACTGAGGTGGTGACAGGTGCCTTGAGAATAGAGGAATCTCATGACGGTTGGGGCTGAATTCAACTGAAAGAAAGGTGCAGAGGGAAAAAGCTGTAGCTTCACACACATAGACACTGGAAGAGAGGGAGAATGAAGAGGACTTACTGAAGGAGCTGGTGAAGGTGCAAATGGAATACAGAGAAAAAATCAGGGGCTGAAAAGTCCAAAAAGGAATCCAAAAAGTGGAGAAAGGAGTAATTAACCCTCTCTACTATTGCTGGGAGTTTAAAGAGAACGAAGATATGTAAAATATCACTAGATAATAACAAGGAGATCACTGCATTTCAAAAGCACAGTGTAGTAAGTGTTGAAGGCAATGAGTTAAAGAGTGAGTATATGTCAAGAAAATAACAGTTGTAGATATAATTGTGGAATTCTCCATCCTGAAAGGAGGAAAAGGGAAGCTGAAAACATACATGAAAGACTTAAATAAGATTTATTACTGTTTTGCAACAGTCCTAAGAGTCCCTGCTTTTAGACATAGACAAAGAAGACAGTGAATAAATAGCAGATTAAAAATTTAAAATAATGGAGAAAACGGCAGGATCCAAGGAAAAATCAAACAAGAGGAAAGCAGAAAGTAGCAAAGGGAAAAGGTTTACCTTTCTATGACAAAAATTCTAGTAGAAATTAGTGTGCTTAAATACGGAATAATAAACTGTTTTGAAGTATCCTAATGCATATTTTTTCTAATAAATACATATGGAACTTTTACTTCGGTGATTTAAAGAAGAGCTATACCAAGAATAAGGACCATGAAGAATAAGATAGACAGCTGTAGAATTATTAACAATGGGAAAGTCATCAACTTGTGACATATCACTCACAGACCTGAAACCACTAAAGGCCCAGCTTTTATCAGTAAATTCTACTAAAAAATGATACATGAATTTAACCTCCTACAAACAAGTAAGATGGAATGTGAAAAAAGATGACATTTTTTTTTTTTTGAGGCGGAGTCTCGCTCTGTCGCCCAGGCTGGAGTGCAGTGACACAATCTCGGCTCACTGCAAGCTCCGCCTCCCGGGTTCACGCCATTCTCCTGCCTCAGCCTCCCGAGTAGCTGGGCTACAGGCGCCCGCCACTGCGCCCGGCTAATTCTTTGTATTTTTAATAGAGACAGGGTTTCACCGTGGTCTCGATCTCCTGACCTTGTGATTCGCCCGCCTCAGCCTCCCAAAGTGCTGGGATTACAGGCGTGAGCCACCACGCCCGGCCAAAGATGACATTTTGAAGGGATGATGTCATACCTATTTCTTTTTTCCTTTCCTTTTTTTTTTTTTTCCTTCCTTCCTTGAGATGGAGTCTCGCTCTTTTGCCAGGCTGGAGTGCAGTGGTGCCATCTCAGCTTACTGCAACCTCCACCTCCCAGGTTCAAGCGATTCTCATGCCTCAGCCTGGGACTACAGGTGCCCGCCACTAATTTTTGCATTTTCAGAAGAGATGGGGTTTCACCATGTTGGCCAGGAAGGTCTCAATCTTCTGACCTTGTGATCTGCCTGCCTCGTCCTCCCAATGTGCTGGGATTAAAGGTGTGAGCCACCGCGCCTGGCCCCTCATACCTATTTCTAAATTATACAAATTAAGAAAGAAAATGATCAAAAATTGGGTGCAGTTTTATTCTGGTTTCATATGACAATTGAAACCTGGTTAAATATGATTCCTAAATAAAATCATAGAAACTTTGATTTAGGAGAAGAATGACTTTATATGGGAAAAGTAGCTTAAAATATATCTTCTTTCCTCCAGAGCCCTCCTATGTTCTCACTCCCTCTCCTTTATCCACATTTCTTAAGAGCATAGTTCATACCCATTGCCTTTTCATCTCCTACTCCTAGTTCCTAGTCATCCCTGAAATTCAACCTACTATGGTCACCAAATACAGTAATGCATCACTGAACGATGAGGATATGCTCTGAGAAAAGCATCGTTAGGTGATTTCACTGTCATGTGATTATCACAGAGGATACTTAATGCGACAGGGCATAGCCTACTACATACCTAGGCTCTGTGAGATAGCCTATTGTTCTTAAGCCACAAACTTGCACAGCATGTCACTGTAGTGAATACTGTAGGCAATTGTAACACAATTTTAAGTGTTTATATATGTAAATATAGCTAAACATAGAAAAAATATGAGAAAAATACAGTATTAGAATCTTATGGGACCACCAGGGTAAATTTGGTCTGTCATTTACCAAAACATTATGCAGAGCATGACTGTACAATGGATTTACCTGTTATTGTCTTATTGGATTTATATCTTGATTTTAAAATAGTTTATTATTCTTGAAATTCTTCAATTTCTTGAAAACACACTCATTCACTTACGAATGCATTTGCTAAATAAATACTAATTTTGAAACTATTATCGGCCAAGAATCTTTCCAGCAGTTGTTATTCATTCATTCATTCTTTATGTGAGCTTTCAAATACTGCTTTTACTTCTTTGAGCCCTTAAACGTTCTCCTCACTTGAAATAAAGCTGGAGGTGATGATACCTGATCTCATGGATTTCGTCATCATGTATATCAATAATGTCCAATGGAGGATATGGAAAAATTTGATGAAAATTCCCTATGGAATACATCAACATCTCCGATAAGCTGGCCTTTTTGAACTATAGTCTTGTACATGGCAGATACTGACATGCTCTACTACTTGAATGAGAATCACTGGCATGCAAAGGGAGATGCTATTAATAAGATTATGTTGTACTTCTGGAATAGGTAAAGGCAGAAAAATTTGGGGAGCCATTAACTTTCTGGGATAAGATTTACCAGATTTGTATTTATGGAGTAGACCAAACACCAGTTCAAGTACAATTAGATGTTATACAGACCTCAAACAAAATTAAAAATAAATCGACACCAACTACCTCAATTTTATCCCTATTGTCACCCCAGAATGTCTCCTTTTTTGGTGATCTCCATCCTGTTGATAACACATTCATCTACCCAGTCACCAAAGCAAGAAACTTGGGAGTTTTCCTAAGTACCTCCATCTCCCTCTACTGTTCATTCATCACTAAATCCAGTGTTCTTTTTTTAGTAACAGTTTTCTTGAGATATAACTCACACACCATAAAATTTGCCCTTTGTAAGTGAACCATTAATTAATTTTGAATATATTTAAAATGTTGTGCAACCCTCACCACTATCTAATTTCAGAACATTTTCATCATTCCAAAAAGAAATTGATATGGCTTGGCTGTGTCCCTACCCAAATCTCATATTGAATTATAGTTCCCATAATCCCTACGTGTCATGGGAGGGATCCGCTGGAGAAAACTGAATCATGGATGTGGTTTCCCCCATCTTGCTCTTGTGATAGTGAGTTAGTTGTCACGAGCTCTGATGATTTTATAAGGAGCTTGCCCCTTCACTGGGCACTCATTCTTCTCTCTCTTACTGCCTTGTGAGGAAGGACGTGTTTGCTGTCCCTTCTTCCATGATTGTAAGTTTCCTGAGGTCAGTTACACTGCTTTCCTTTAGAAATTACCCAATCTCGGGTATGTCCGTATAGCAGAACGAGAAGAGACTAATACAGAAATATTATACCCATTGGTAGTCATTCTCCATCCCCAATTTCTTCCAGAACCTGGCAAGCACTAACACAATTTGTCTCTATGTCTTTCTGGCAAAAATGTGGTTGTTTATGTCTAGGCCTGTTTTAATGTAATCATTTCTAGATTCCAAATGATTATCTTCATTCCTGCCTGTCTGGACTACTCTGATGATCTGCTGATACATCCCTGTGACATAAGGTAAGTAGAGAGATTTATATGAAGCCAAATCTGAGGAGATAATTTCCCTGATTAAAATCCCTCAGTGCTTACTAATCTACCTATAGATGAAGTACAAGTTGTTTAACATGGCTTTGCTTTTGTTCAGGTTCCTTCATGTTAGAACGTTCTCACCTGCACATGTTCACTTGTCCTTGAAGACCCAATTCTTGATTACTCAAGTTCTTTCTGACACCCTAGGCTAGATCAGATGCTCCTCTTGAATGTTTCCAGAACCCCATGATGACAAAATCAACATTGTCCTAACTATTTCCTAGGTTCTCACAGAATTCCTAGAAAATGGTAGGGCTTCAAACAATACTTGCAAATACAAGCATGAATACATCAATAGATTAATTAAGATGTAAACTCATTGAAAAATGATTAATTGAAGGACCTTAAATATTACTGGAGTTAATACTAGAGACTGATTTAGTCTGTGAGGCAATGAAACAAAAGACACAGATAAATTGCTAGAGCAAAAGAGTAAAACAGAGTGGAAATGTAGAAATCGGCACATAGTGAATTTGTTTTAATCAGAAAATATCAATACAAAGGTATATAATCATAAATTGGATATGGAGAACCAGGTAAATCATAAATGCTTCAAATTAAGTTATTTCCATGATCCTACAAATCAAGATTCTTTTATTATGGAACAATCAATAATAAATGATATATCCATGTAGATTCAGACAATTTTTAATAGAGAAACTGAGAAACAGTGATGTTCAGGGCAAATTACTAACTTGAACAATCGACAGGGAAATATTTAGAAGAACGGGGAAACGAAAATATTTTAAATGTATATCAACTATTTTTCAAATGAGCTACATACTCGCTATCCTTGACATGATGATAGGTACGGATCTTACAAACACTAATTCAGAAAAACTCCAAATTTGTGTGAGTACTAAATTTCTTCAAACATCAATTCTGTCCATTCTATGGATGTAGTGGTGGTTGTCCTTACCACATAGATTAAGATTCACTTTAAAATTTAGCTTCTTAGTTACACTGAGGTTGCTTTTCCTGCATAAAGTTAAGCTACCTTCACTGCAACTGAAACTGCAACTGCAACATCCACCAGGACTATGCTGACACTCTAGAAGATCCTGACAAAGCCTCCAAGCATGGCTTTGTAAACCTCTGTTGCAATGAAAAATAAATCAGAGGTATTAAAACATTATAAAAGAAAGTCTCTTGTTGCTATAGAAATTTCTGGTTCCAAAAGGCTCAAAGAATAAACTATTTTCTCTGATTTACCTGGGTCCTGTTTTTGCATTAGTGATACTCAGATGACTAAAGGTTTTTGAGAGATAAGCGCTTGCGATAATCAAGTAAACACTCCAAGTTCATTCTTATTCTACAGAAGCAGACTGTGAGCACACAAATACACTCTCAGTTAATTCATTGAGGCAACATGTAATACGTGGTAGTGATTCACCAGTCAATCAGTATGTTCCTTCCATGCTTTTCTCTTCTTAAAATGACCAAGTGCAACTAAATATTATAGCTTTTTCATCATTCTCTTTGCTTCTAACAGATTCACATGGAATCATATAATCTAGTCAGTGTTATAGAAGTCATACTTATTTGATGCCAATGTTCACAATAAAGGAAAATGTGAGTTATTGGTTTACTATTAAATGTAATCTACAATCTCAATTTTTAAAGAAAAGTATAACGTAATACTTTTGCTTGTTTTCCTATTTATCATTGGGTCCTGTAAAATGAACATATTACTCTAGGAAAATATAACTTTCAGACCTATTGTAAATACATATGAATCTTTTTATATCCATGTGTATATATGTTTTACTCTTCGTGGACTTCACCACTGCACAATATATGCATGTAAGAAATCTAAACTTGTATCTCCTAAATGTAAAAAAAGTTTAAACATCATAGTAAATTATATAAAAGTATACTTAAAATTTGAACTATATTACAGAACTACTATACTGATACTATAGAAACCTACACACACACAAATTTTTCTGAAGATCTGGCATGAAAATATCCAAAGTGACACAGTGGCATGTTGAAAGAACCAGTGATTCACAATGTACATTTTGTCCCTTTTCTGTATGAATATACATATAAAACTTCTTATGCTGCCTAGAATTCAAATCTACTATAATATTTACAATAAGGTTTTAAATTTTTAATTATTGCAAAGGGCTTATAAAGGCTGTTTTAGAGTAACATATGGAATTTTAAGAAGATTATATATCTATATTATTTATGATATTTTTACCCATGTGATCTCACTGGACTAAATAGCTATGTTTCCTTGAAAGAGGAACCATAATGTAATAATGCCTCACATATTAAATTATTCCCTCTATCATACTGCTTACTTTGTAACTATAAGTTATATATGAGCCAAAGCCACTAGAAGTTCCTCAGAACTTGCCACCTTTTCGCAAAGAGAATGAGATGCGTCTGCCTCTGTTTCCTGTGAACCTTCTAGTGCAGGCTTTATCATTCTATGTTGTATCTGTTTACCTCCCACATTATATTGTGAGTTTGAGACCAGAGACCATGCGTTAGCCAATTTGATCTTCCTAGCAATAGAACTGAGCTGTAAATACTTACTAAACTAATGAATATTAAATGTATTAGCACTTATCACAATCTATTGTGTATTATTACCAGTTCTGTATATACCTAATGACCATTTTCTCTACCCGCTAAGAAAATGCTTGAGAATTGAAGAACTGTTGTACACATATATGTATGCCTCTTTCCACAGCACACAAACAAGGTGTTTTGTCAATATCTATTAACTTTTAATTAAACATGTATTAAAGTTAAGGAAGTGTAAAAGTACAAACTTCAGAATTTCCTGTTATTTCAATGACTTTCTTTAGACAGAAACAATTACTACCTTGACTTTTTTTTTCTGAGTACAATAGAGAAATTTTGCCCCCAAAGAACATTAGACTTTGGATTCGCTTGGCTTGAGTTACCGAGATGAACTTCTCTCTGAAGAAAATATTTCTTCTCCTCTCTATGGAAGTGAATTTGAGGGGCCTTACAAATACACTGATTAATGCTGTATGTTGAAATCTCAGGAATTCCCCAAATAGACATTAAGGTTTTTGGTATCTGGGGAGACTTAAGTCTAATATAAGGTAGTTCTTATTACTCACTTTTAATTATCCTGTTGTGACATATTCTTCTAATAATATATATTTCAACTTAATCACTTAGGGCATCTACCATCAATACAGTATCTCTATAATTCAAATTTTAAACATAATTCTATACAATTCACTGTGATATTTAGAAAATGTTTTTAAACAGAGTAATATGGCCAATATGAAATTTCAGAGCCAAAGTTTTAATGTAAAGCTGACCTTTGAAACATAGGTAGCTTATTATTATTACCATTACAGAGTTAAAATAACAGTAATCATTAAATTATTTTAGAATTCATATTGGATGAACAATATATACTTCCTGAGAATAAGAAATACTTCAGTTATTCATACACTCATCCAGCATTGTTAGCTATAGTTTAGAATCAATCAAAGCATTTCCTTTAGAGTTCAAAACTCACAATTCATTGTGAACAGGTCAAGCAGATTATAATACACTACATCTGCACCCGTGGTTGCTCCCTTTTTTAGACAAAATGTCATTCTAACAGTGTTCTCCCTATTCCCACATGAGTTCTTAGACTATTCAGAAAACTCATGGGGAGAAAGATTACTTATTCATGAAAGCAGGGTTTCTTTGGTCATCCTAGATTTGATTGGCACTAGCAGCAACTACGTCTGACTCCAAAGATTTAAATATTCATTACAGCATAATCATGACATTTAAATATCTAAGCGTTAGAAGTTTCAAAGTAATTCCCATTTTGGAATAAATATAGCCTATTTTACATAGATGACCTAACATAATGACAAAGTATTACACTGCTGAAAATTTCACTGTTTGGGGAACTACAATATAGAGTATCTAGAATTCTGTTAAACATCCTACCAAAGGTTGCTTGGGTTATTAAAAAATTTGACATGAAAATTAATAAATAAAAAATGGCCTCTTGAAATAACTGTGTGCATATGCCTCTCTTCAAATGAATTGTCAAATGAATTGTCTTCCCGTAATTATATATATAAACTACAGTTTTATGACTGGATTACTATATATAAAATCAAGGGCAACTCAATCCTTCTTGGAGAAGGCTTTCATAAACTGCCTCCCCCCATAGCAGGCAGCATGGATGTACATCTGGGAGTAAGAGTGCATATACACAAATACACACACACACACACACACACACACACACACACACTAGGGGACTTCAAAAAGTTAGTAGAAAAATGGAAATAAAAGAAAAATTTAAAAACATAAATTTTATTTTTCAAAATAGGTTTAAGACATTTTTGTAAACAGTGATACCAGTCATTTAGTTTACCCCTAAAAAACTGAAGATCCTCGGAATTTAACCATGCCAATGGATGCTCTTTAAAGATTTGTAACAATTAGAAAACAAAAAGAAGTAAGAAGAGACAATGATTTTGCATCAAAACTTCAACATCTGCAAAATTGCCCTTGTTTGATGCGAGGAATGAGCAGGAGCATTGCTGTGCAGGAAAAGGCCTCTATGGTGAGGGTCTTCCGGATGTTTTTTTCTGTTAAAGCTTTAGCTACATTTCCTAAAACACTCTCATAATAAGCAGTTGTTATTGTTCTTTGGCCCTCCAGAAAGTTAACAAGCAAAATGCCTTGAGCATACCCAAAAACTGTTGCTATGACCTTTGCTCCTGACTAATCTGCTTTTGCTTTTTTTTTTTTTTTTTCCTTCAACTTTTAAGTTCAGGGGTACATGTGCAGGACGTGCAGGTTTGTTACATAGGTAAACGTGTGCCATGGTGGTTTGCTGCACAGATCATCCCATCACCTAGGTATTAAGCCCAGTATTCATTAGCTATTCTTCCTGATGCTCTCCCTCTACCATCACTCACCTCCAACAGGCCCTAGCGTGTGTTATTCCCCACCATGTGTCTATGTGTTCTAATCATTCAGCTCCCACTTGTAAGTAAGAACATGACGTGTTTGGTTTACTGTTCCTGCGTTAGTCTGCTGAGGATAATGGCTTCCAACTTTATATCCCAGCAAAGGACATGATATCATTCCTTTTTATGACTGCATAGTATTCTGTGGTGTATATGTACCATATTTTCCTTATCCAGTCTATCACTGATGAGCATTTATATTGATTCCATGTCTTTGCTATGGTGAATAGTGCTGCAATAAACATACACATGCATGCATCTTTATAACAGAATGATTTATATTCTTTTGGGTATATACCCAGTAATGCAATTGCTTCGTTAAACGGCATTTGTTCCTCTAGGTCTTTGAGGAATCTCAACACCGTCTTCCACAATGGTTGAACTAATTTACACTTTCACCAACAGTGTAAAAGCATTCTTTTTTCTCCACAACCTTGCTAGCATCTTTTTTTTTTTTTTAACGTTTTAATAATAGTCATCCTGAGTGGTGTGAGATGGTACCTCATTGTGGTTTTGATTTGCATTTCTCTAATGATCAGGGATGTTGAACTTTTATCACATGATTGTTTCATATGCTTTGCTTTGACAGGACCAGTTTCAGCTCTTGGTAACTTTTGCTTTGATTGTGCTAAGTCTGGGGGATCACACTGGTAAAGTTGTATGTCATTTCCCGTTACAATTCTTTAAGGAAATGCTTTAAGATCTTGGCCCCACTTGTTTAAATTTTCCATTGAGAGCTCTTCTCTTGTCTCCACTTATCTGGGTTCAATGGTTTTGGCACCTATCAAGTGGAAAGTTTACTCAACCTTAATTTTTCAGTCAGAATTCTGTAAGCTGAAGCATTTGAGATGTCTGTGGTGTTCACTATTGTTTCAGCTGTGAATGGTCAGTCCTCTTGAATTGGGGCATTAAAAAGATTAATTTTCTCCTCTGTGTGGACAGTCTGCTGCGGCGAGCATCATGTCCATTGTCTCATCCCTTCTCAAAATAAGTTTTCCATTTGTAAACTGTTTATTTATTTGGGGTACTGTCCCCATAAACATTGTGCAAAGCATCAATAAATTCACCATTCTTCCTCTCAAGCATCACTATAAATTTTATTTTATTTTATTTTATTTTTTATTTTTATTCATTTTTATTTTTTGAGACAGGGTTTCGCTCTTGTTGCCCAGGCTGGAGTGCAATGGCGTGATCTCAACTCACTGCAATCTCTGCCTCCCGAGTTCAAGTGATTCTCCTGCCTCAGCCTCCCTAATAGCTGGGATTACAGGTGCCTGCCACCACGCCCAGCTAATTTTTGTATTTTTATTAGAGTCAGGGTTTCATTCGGTTGGCCAGGTTGGTCTCAAACTCCTGACCTCAGGCGATCCACCCACCTCAGCCTCCCAAAGTGTTGAGATTACAGGCATGAGCCACCTCACCCGGCGAGGGGCTCTGTTTAAACTGATGTCTTATGCATCTTAGTGCCTAAAACTAGATGCTATCTAGACATGTTTTTAAATGTTAGTATGAGTTTATTTTGGTTCAACAAAATTTGATTTCCCTGAATTGTTTTTCCATAATATGCATTTTCCATGAACCTTTTTGAAGGCTCTGTAAATATTTCCATGCATTGTGGTGCCAAAATCTGTATATAACAAACACATTACACTCAACTGAAATATTATATAATATCGGTCTCTCTGGTTTCTAATTCATTACAGTGCAATAATAACCTTTTATAGATCATAGGACATCATTTGACTGTGAACCTAAACTGAAATTTAGATTTTAGTGAGAAAACTCCAATTGAATTCATATATATAAAGAATGCAATAATACAACTTCAAAAATGTTAAATTTCTGCATTAATTTAGTTGAGAGAACTTTTTTTAAAAAAATAGCTTTGTTGACTTATAATTGACATACAAAAATAAATGCCATACATACTTAATAGGTATAATTTTATAAGTTTTAGCTTATGTATGCACCCAGGAAATCATTACTACCATCAAAATAATGAATATATCCATCACAACAAAAAGTTTCCTCATGCTCCTTAGTAATCTATCTCTTCCAACTTTACCGTCACTGTCTTTAGGCAACCACCGAGCTGTTGTTTGTCACTACAAACTAGTTTGCAATTTCCAGAATTTCACACACAAGAAATCACACAATGTGCATTCTTTTTTGGTTTGGCTTCTTTCACTCAGCATGAGATTCATACATGTTGTTGCAGGCTAACGATAGTTAATTCCTTTTTATTACTGAGTTGTATTCCATTATATAGTTAAACCACCATTCAAAACATCAATTCACCTCTTCATAAATATTTGAGATGCTTCTGGTTTTTATCTATTACGAACAAAACTGCTATGTTCATTCATGTACAACTCTGGATGGACATATGCTTTCATTTCTCTTGGATCAATAAATAGATTTTGAATGGCTAAGTCATATGGTAAGTGCATTTTTAACCTTTTCAGAAACTGCCCTAAGAGAATGTTTTCTATTGTGGCTGTACTATTTTATATCCCCACAAAGAGCTGGTCCCCATGGGCTATCTCTGCATTTATTAAGACAGAAGCATCTTTTCACTGTGCAATATATACTATATATGGTGAGGTCATTGTATAAGAACTGGAACATAAGTTGACTATTCTAAACAATGATAAAAACAGATTGCTTTCTTCCCTCTCACAAGTAACAGGTTATAATGAAGGAAAATATAAAAATAAGAATAACTAACAATTTTTGAGTGCTTACAATGTGTCTGCATGTATTCTAACTTACTAATATGCATTATATCATATAAGTACCTACAACAACCCTATGAGAGTAGGTTCTAAAACTAAATCAATCTAATAGATGAAGAAGCTCAGGGGACAAATAAGTTTCCCATAGTCACAAAATTAATAAGTGACAAAACCAGTCTGCGACATGATCTGGCAGTTTAAGCCAAAGGGATCAGCACTTAATGTCTTAATATGACACTCCCTTCCACCATCTACACATGACTAAATACTTGTAAATTATTTATTTATTTTTGAATACACATTACATCTTATTTAGAGATTACATCAATGGCTAAAATCAATATTTAAATTTTATTTACAAAAATTAGAGATCATGTTAATAACAACAACTCTCTATGTTTTGGACTTTAAAAATATGAATGTATAAGCAGAATTTAAAATAAAAACCATATGATCATCTCAATAGACATGGAAAAAGCTTTTGATGAAATGCAACATCCCTTCATGATAAAAACCCTCAGGAAATGAGGCATCAAAGGAACATACTTCAAAATAATAAGAGACATCTATGAGAAACTTACAATCAACATCATACTAAACTGTCAAAAGCTGAAACTATTTACCTTGAGAACTAGAACAAGAAAAGGATGCCCACTCTCACCACTCCTGTTCAGCATAGTACTGGAAGTGCTAGCCAGAGCAACCAGGCAAGAGATCAAAACAAAGGCATTCAAATAGGAAAAGAAGAAGTCAAACTGTCTCTTTCACTGATGATATGGTCTTATACCTAGAAGACTCTGCCAAAAGGCCCCTGAAACTGATGAATGACTTCAGTAAAGCTTCAGGATACCAAACAAATGTACAAAAATTATTAACATTTCTATACACCAATACCATTCAAACTGAGAGCCAAATCAACAATGCAATCCCATTTACTATAGCTACACATACATAAAAATACCTAAGAATACATCTAACCAAGGAGGTAAAATATCCTGACAAGGAGAACTACAAAACACTGCTGCAAAATATCATAGATTACACAAACAAGTGGAAAAACATCCCATACTCATGGATTGGAAGAATCAATATTGCTAAAATGGCCATACTGCCCAAGGCAATTTATAGATTCAATGCTATTCCTATCAAATGAAAAATGTCATTTTTCATGGAATGAGAAAAAACTATTCCAGAATTTATATGGAACCAAAAAGAGCCTGAATAGGCAAAGCAAAACTAAGGAAAAAGAACAAAGCCAGACACATCACATTACCTGATTTGAAACCATACGATAAGGCTACAGTAACCAAAACACCATGGTACTGGTACAAAAACAGACACACAGACCAATGGAACAGAATAGAAAACTCAGAAATAAAGCCACATGCCTACAGTAATCTGATCATCAACAAAGTCAGCAAAAATAAGTGATACAGAAAGGACCCCCATTCAACCAATGGTGCTGGGACAGCTGGCTAGCCATATGTAAAAGAAAGAAACTGGACCCTTAGCTTTCACCATATATGAAAATTAACTCAAGATGGAATAGAGATTTAAATGTAAGACGTCAAACTTCACATATAGGTAATCTCTTTTTTTTTTTTTCCAACTTTTATTTTTGGATCATGGGGTACATGTGCGGGTTTGTTTCATGAGTAAATGTGTGTCACTGGGGTTTGATGTACAAATGATTTTGTCACCTTGGTAGTGGGCATAGTACCCAATAGACAGGTTTTTTTTATTCTCATTCTCCTACCCCCCAACCCCTCAAGAAGGAGCTCGTGTTTATTGTTCTCATCTTTATGTCTGTGTGTACCCAGTGTTTAGCACCCACTGATAAGTGAGAACATGCAGTATTTGGTTTTTGTTCCTGCATTAGTTTGTTCAGGATAATGGCATCCAGCCTCACCTATGTTGCTGCAAAGGACATAATTTCATTCTTTTTTGTGGCTGTGTAGTATGAAATCACGACCTTTGCAGCAACATGGATGCAGCTGGAAGTGATTATCCTAAACGAACTAATGCAGGAACAAAAAGCCAAATACAGCATGTTCTCACTTGTAAGTGGGAGCTAAATATTAGGTACTCATGAGCATAAAGATGGAAAGAATAGAAACTGGGGACTATTGCTGGGGGAAGGGAGGCAAGGGTTGAAAAACTAACTATTGGGTACTATGTTCAGTACCTGAATGATGAGATCATTCTTACCCCAAGCTGCATCATAACACAATATACCCAGGTGAAAAACCTGCACATGTACACATGGATCCAAAATAAGAGCTGAAAAAAATAAAAATAAAGGGAAAAAATAAAGGATTCATTGAAAAAGAAAAATTGACATTTAAAAAAACTGTACTTTTAATTGAAAAATAATTTTATATATTTGTTGGGTTCAATGTAATATTTTGATATATGTTCATGTTATAAAATGATTAAATCAAGCTAATTAACAAATTAAAAAAATAAAGGTACAAAAATTATCTGGGCCGGGTCGGGTGCGGTGGCTCAAGCCTGTAATCCCAACACTTTAGGAGGCAGAGGCGGGTGGATCATGAGGTCAGGAGATAGAGACCATCTTGGATAACGCATAGTGAAACCCCGTCTCTAATAAAAATAAAAAAAAAAATTAGCCGGGCGTGGTGGCAGGCGCCTGTAGTCCCAGCTTCTCTACTTGGGAGGCTGATGCAGGAGAATGGTGTGAAACCGGGAGGTGGAGCTTGCAGTGAGCCGAGATCACGCCACTGCACTCCAGCCTGGGCGACAGAGTGACACTCCGTTTCAATTAAAAAAAAAAAAAAAAAACATTGTCCGGGCCTGGTGGTGCAGACCAGTAATCTCAGCTACTCGGGAGGCTGAAGCAGGAGAATCACTTGAACCCAGAAGGGAGAGATTGTAGTGAGCTGAGATCGTGCCACTGCACTTCAGCCTTAGCAACAGAATGAGAATCTCTCTCTCTCTCTCTCTCTCTCTCTCTCTCTCGAAGAAGAAGAAGAAGAAGAAGAAGAAGAAGGTACATTTAATTTTCTACCATTCTGAATATATCAAATGTCTGTGTTAAAAAATAAAATATGAATGTAATACATTTAAATAAAGTATGATTAAATAAATTTGCAAAAACTATCAAAGCACAACTGTTGGGGAGAAATAAAGAAATACATAATTAGTGACATGTTCTAGGTGAGCAGACATTTTAAAAGATGATGATAGGTAAATATTCATAATAGTTCAACAGTCCAAACATACTTCCTGGAATCATATACTGAAATTAATATTTTCACTTTTGCTTAACCACCTGTTGTCATTGTTTTACTTAGCATGTCTCCTCCATTTTAAAATCTCATGATAATCTTCAGATTAAGTATTTTAGAATAATTGTAATTTATACAACAAAACCATAAAATCTCTCCAGATTACTTTATGATTTTGGCCAATTTCCAGAAAACTGAAATCATGGTTTTATCAATGTTGTCCAGTTTTATTTTTACTTTTTGGGGGAAAGAGTTTGTTGATGTCTATATTCTACCACAAAAGTTCTGCCTCCAAAAATGTATTTTTTTAACAGACATTTAACTGTCACATTATGCTATGACTTAACTCATTGTTTAATAATATTCTTTCTTAGCATAAAAAATGTTAAAGAACATCATATAAGTCCTCAGATTATAAACTGCTCAACAATTCTGGTCTTCATACCTTCTATAATTTTTCATATATAACATGTACGTAACTCTAATCATTTTAACATAGTACTACTGGCAACAGGAATAAAAAATCATCTAACTCCTTTTCTCTAATAACTATAGCAAAATTCAAATTTCCTTTCTTCTTATTACTTTTACAATTTATGTATTTTGTACACTACTAGAAAATGTGCCTATAATCCTGACTGCATTAAAGAGTGTACAATTCACAAATGTTGAATGTAATTTCCAGGTCTTTACTTAAAAGAACTTTTACAGGTACAGTATAATTCTTTAGCAAAACACATACCAATTGGTACATGCAGAGTCAAATTCCAAATTTTGAAACACCTTACATAAAACATTTTCTAAAGTGGCAAAATGAATGGCCTTCTTATAAAACTGCCTCTCAAATGCTTGCTATATATTTTATTACTATTGACAATGAATGAATATATGCATTTTATAAATATATAAATGATATAAATTTAAAGTTTAAAGTATTCAAAATTGAGCCCCCAGCTGTCACTGCCAGATTTTCAAAGCCATTTAGAAGTAGATTCTAGATATTTTCCTATTTCCAGGAAACAAACAGCATACTTGAATTGGTTAATTTGAGGACCATTTAATAACACAAACACTCACACACACACACAAATATATATATATACACACATACATACACACAAATGTGGGCAAGACAAAGCTAAAGGATGGAACAGACACCAGAACCCAGAGATTGAGGGCAAGATGGGTAAAGAGGGCTTTCTGACAGGAGGTGTGGGATTTGTTTTTGTTTTTGCTTTTGTTTTGGAGACGGCGTTTTACTCTTGTCACCCAGGCTGGAGTGCAATGGCGCCATCTCAGCTCACTGCAACCTCTGTCTTATGGGTTCAGGTGATTCTCCTGCCTCAACCTCCCAAGTAGCTGGGATTACAGGCACCTGCCACCATGCCCGGCTAACTTTTGTATGTTTAGTAGACAGGGTTTCACCACGTTGGCCAGGCTGGTCTCGAACTCCTGACCTCAGGTGATCACACGCCTCATGCTCCCAAAGTGCTGGGATGAAGATGTAGTATTTTTAATCTGCTCTCCAGTACAACTCAAGGATCACTTACAAAAATGTAACAAAAAGAACAAAGACCCCTCCACCCAATTCTCCCCCTTTCACTAATCTTCTAGTGTTCCTCACTGGCCATACCCATCTGGCAGGAGGACAGGAAGCCCACTGATGCATTCCTTGCAGATCCCCCTCCCATGGTATAGAGAATGTTCTGGAAGGTGGATGTAGATCTGGGGAGATACATTAAGAGAGCCAGCATATTGGTTTTGAGAAGACAAATTAAATATTTCCTCTCTCTTTTTGAACATACATGTTTATAAGTAAGATCTATTTAGAAGAGTATATTGTAGTACATTCATTTGGTAGATTATAGTACTTTTACAAGATTTTATATTAGCAAATTAGATTTATCAAAAGGTTAATGTCAAGACATATGAATGAATGTTTTTATGTTATCATTTTATTCTAGGTGTGTAATTTTAAAACCAGAAGTGAAAGTTTGAAGATTAACAATCATGCTAAAGAGCATTTGGCCTTTTATTGTAACCTTCTCATTTTAAATTTAGTTACATATTTAAAACACTTTAGTGAACGCATGTCTTTACTCGCAAACATAGACAAACCATAATGGGGACAAATTGGGGTCATTTTTCCCTAGTCATTTGGTTTTAAAAGTGGCAGCTACTAGATATATGTTAAAAGTGGCAGGTACTAGATATATGAATAATGTTCAAACATCTTTCTTGCTGCTAAAAGTTTACTCTTTTTAAAAGAACTGATAAAACACGACATGGAAGACTTGTTTTTCAAAGGCCTTGCCGGAAAATATACTCATTCTTGCCACTATTTGATTTCCAATAATTTGAAATCAGGGGGAAAAAAACCTAATTCTAATCTCATATATTCTAGACTAATATAATCACTATATATTCAACCTCACTTAACGGAATGCTGTATATATATAAAATGACCCACTGCACCTTTGGTGCTTTAATCAGAGTAGTTTTACAACATTCCTTATCACTGTCAAACCTGAGGGAAATTTTTCTGACAGTATTTTTTTGAAAAACATCTAACGTACCAATAATAATGAATTAGTAGATCATGTGAGTAAATGTGTCACTTTTGTTTAAGTAGTTCTAAGATGTTTGGCCTACCAAGTTTCTTAACTGCATGCTAGTCATAATTTTTAAGTCGGTTTACTCTAGATTAACAGAAAGGGCTTGAAAATTCCATTGATTTCAGACAGACCACATTAATTCATAGTTCAATGCACTATTTATAGCTCTATTTGCTATACCCTTAAACAAGCTCAAAATGCCAAATGGGAAACATTAAACAACATGATTTGACTCACTTCATTATTTCCATAGATTAACAAGACTATCTGTACCTGTCACTATCATGAGGAGTAGTCACCACAGGATTTGTTTTACTTTTTTATTTTTGAGACAGCGTCTCACTCTGTCACCAAGGCTGGAGGGCAGTGGCACAATCAAGACTCAAAACAGCCTCAAACTCCTGGGCTCAAGTGGTCCTCCGGGCTCAGCCTCCCAAAGCACTGCGATTACAGGTGTGAGCCACTGTGACTGGCTTACCACAGAATTAGATTAGGAACATCTTCTTCAGGTTTGGTATACAGCTTATGAAATTTATAAGAATTCTCCCAAAATGTGAGCTAAAATTAAAAATGTCTTTACTACTAGTAAATCCTCGATTATTTCTTCCCTCTATGTAATATTCCTGGTGTTTCTACTAAATACTCAAAGATAATATATTTTCTACTAATGTTCCCTTTCATAAGACTTGGACCAGTTTCCTTATGTGTTTACTGCCTACAAAAATTACTTTTCTCCATATAAACTCAGTTTAAGAGACAGAGTGCATTTCATACGTCAAGTGCTTTACCTACTCTGGCTAAATTTTAGCATTTGCAGAGTATCTCAAACTACATTTTTGTCTCTTTCTACTTTGTTAGAGTATACACATGAAACTAGTACGTTTTCCATAACTTTGATTTCTAAAACCTGCTATGATTTTAAAAGATCTGTTCAAAAATATTTTATAATTTTTACTTGCAAGTATGATAATATGCATTTATCATAAGCATTAAATGAATTATATCTTCATTTTTTTTTTTTTTTTCTAGACAGAGTCTCACTCTGTGGCCTAGGCTGGAGTATAGTGCTGGAATGCAGTGGTGCGATTTTGGCTTACTGCAACCTCTGCCTCCTGGGTTCAAGTGAGTCTCCTGGCTCAGTTTCCCAAGTAGCTGTGACTACAGGTACACACCACCACGTCTGGCTAATTTTTGTAGTTTTAGTAGAGATGGGGTTTTGCCATGTTGGCCGGGTTGGTCTTGAACACCTGCCTTCAGGTGATCCAGCCGCCTCGGCATCCCAAAATGCTGGGATTATAGGTGTGAGCCACCACACCCAGCCTAAATCAACTATATCTTATATACATAACATAGATACTTACTATACAGTATACATTTTTGTTTTTCCCATTTACCAAATTAATAGGTGTTATGAGTCCTATGATCTATAATATTGTCACATTAGCACATAAGTTATCAGCTTCCTGTCAGGTATAGTTTCGTTTTGAATTAACTGAACAAAATAACACGTACTTAAGCTGTGGAAATGAATAAAATTGCCATAGTTCCAATCTATATTGGACTTTATGCAAATATACTGGGTAAAATTTGAGAAAAACACAGATCTCTTTGAAAGCATTTCCCCTTTATGTCTGTGGCATATCATGTGACAAGTTATGCAAAACAAACTCAGGACTCACCTCCAGTGGCTTCCCTGTGCCCCTTCATTTACATTCTATAAAAATACAAGTTCCACTAACTTTACTGTCCAAATATTCCTCAAATGTGTCCTAATCACTACAACCATAAAACCCTTCCCTTGTTTAAATTCTTGCAGGTACTTGTCACCTGATGTCCCTCCCCTCATTAAAATCTTTCCAGATCTCCCTACGCATGAGTAAATGAACTTAAACTCTAGTAAATCCAGCTAGATAATACGACTCCTACCTACCTTTCCAACTGTAGCTCCACCATCACATGCCCACTTGTAGTACGTACATGGAAGAGTCTGTGCTATCTCCCACTGTTGTTGTTTTGCACATAGCAAGCATACTTTATGCCTGGAATGCCTTTCCTCACTTCCTTATTATCTCAGGAAACCTACCCTGATTCCCCTCCTTCCTATAATTATATTTAATTTATTATTCTCCCAGGGAAAGCTGATTTTTTCCCCACTTTTGTCTTCAGGATCTACATTCTCTTGTATATTGCACTCAGTCAGTATTCCAATTAACCCTTCACTCTATGAGATCACGCGTGTGTGTGTGTGCGCGCGCGCGTGTGTGTACACACATGACTAGTTGATTTCATTCCATTTCAATTACTTATTTGGTGATATACAAAGGCAGCTTATTTTTGTATTTTTATAATGGTACTGTCCCCACCCTCAGAAAAAAAGAAAAATTAAAGTGTTATCACTATGATATTTTTGGTAGTTTCAATCCGTCTTCCACCCTCACATCTCATCTTTTACCAACACAAGTTGCTTTCAATATTTCAATTAAAATCTATCGTTTTATCCTACTATTGGCAGAATTTTTTCAACAATATGTAAATTTAAAATATGATGACGTTTTAAAACTCTTAAAAACAAAAAATACATTTTAAAAACTAATGGTATTCAATAAATTTCCCCTTTAGATTTTTTTCAAAATTTTGGCTTTTTTAAAAAAACATACATATAGCAAAGTACACAAATCCCAAGCTTACTGAATGATCACAACATGAACACACCTGTGTAATCATCAATCAGGTCAAGAAATATTACCAGTACTCCGAAACACCTTTCCTGCCTCACCCAAAACACTGGCCTTCCCTCCTTCCAGCAGTAATTACCATCTTGTTTCGAATCTCACAGATTTGAACTTTGTAACTTCATAAAAATAGATTTATATAATAAGTATTCCTTTGGGTCTATCTTCTTTTGATTATGTTTATAAGCTTCATCCATGGTACGGCATGTAGTTTAGTTCTATCATTTTCATGATAAAATAGTTCTTGGGGCCTGGCATGGTGGCTCACGCCTGTAATGCCAACACTTTAGGAGGCCAAGGCGGGCAGATCACAAGGTCAGGAGTTCGAGCCCAGCATGGCCAACATGGTGAAACCCGTCTCTACTAAAAAAAATACAAAGAAAATTAGCCGGACATGCTGGCATGCACCTGTAATCCCAGCTACTCGGGAAGCTGAGGCAGGAGAATTGCTTGAACCCAGGAGGTGGAGGTTGCAGTGAGCCGAGATCACGCCACTGCACTCCAGCCTGGGCAACAAAGCGAGACTCCGTCTTAAAAAAATAAATAAAACTTTTTTTTAAAAAGTTCTTCATTGGGTGAATTTACCACAATTTCTTATACATTCTACCATTGACAGACATTTAAATTGCTTTCGTTTGGTAATATGAAGAATAACGTTTCTAAATGCACTACTAATATCTGATGATCTCAGAATGAATTTGCAACTAATGTCACTTCGAGTAAGTCTGCTCATTTTCCATCAATTCATATAATTTTTCTTTCTTTTAAATGAACTTTTAGAAGGTCAAATCTTTAAAAAATATACTTAGTGAATCTTATTTTCCTAAGTAGTTTAGTAAAAATTAAAATCCACTAAGATTATATTTAAATGTGAAAAATGAATGTATGTATCAGAAAATATTCACTCATTTTAGATCTACAAAGACCACCATTTTTTTCTTTGTGAAAAGCCACACAATTAAAAACAGGGTCAGTGTGAATAAAGACATGAGTCACCATGACGGATATGTGGCCTTATAATTACACTAGAAGACTTGGGCTATCTAGACACTGTGTCACTGATTACATGTGTGATTATGCAGTAATTTCCTACCTTCTATGCATCCTATTTATGTGCCAAGTGATCTCCCTAAGGCACTTTCCAGCTCTCATATTCTAAGACTTTTTTTCTCATAAAGTGAGGGTGTCTTTCGTATCAGAGGAAACTGAAAAATTAATACTGTATGTAAGATTTTTCAAAAAAATTTTTGATTACAATAAAATGTACGAATTTGTTCTCTCATATATTATGTTTGATTTTGTAGAGCAAGCGATGTCTAGTGTGTCATGTGTGACACTGTTGTTAAGGAGAACACCTTCCACGGTAAATGAAGATAAATGTGTATTTCTCACCTGAGAAAAGTGGAAAGAAAGGTGAGAGTAATAGATGAATTTAGGAGGCACAGTGAAAGGCAGAAACTATGACAAGTCAAACACAATATGAGGAAAGGATGGAAAAAGCATGAAAAGATCAACTGAAGATCACACTCTGGAAAAAAAAAAAAGAGCAATAACCATTTATCACACATCATGCTATATCCCAGGGATACCGAGAAATAGTCTCGTTTTTGGGGGGGAAAAAAAAAAAAAAGAGTTAAAGTCCACTAGGAAGATAAACTTGTAAAAAAAAGAACTATCACAAAATTGTATAATCATTCTTCATAAGAGAGATATAATCAGTGTCTTTAAGATTACTTCAAAAGAAAAAAATAAGGAATACCTGGGTAGCTGTATTCACACACATTCTCTGGGCTGACGGAATAGCAGCATGCTGTATTGTGAGTGGTATGATATTGGTAAGAAAAATTGGGATAGAAAATCATTTTAGTAGAATAAAAGGAAATTATCAGAGTCTATAATAGAGACTAGGCTTCCAAAATTACTCAATTCAATTCAGCAAATCGTTATTGAACACCTGTTGTGTGGAAGGCACAGAGACAGCTGTAATAATACAAAGGTAAACAAGACATAAGACCTGTAATCAAGGAGCATAGAATTGAATAAAAGAGAATCAGAGAGCAATGGAGAATAAAGAGAGCATCTAAGGGACTTCTAGGGTGGAAATGAGAGAGAAAAAAAATAGTAATTTGCAAGACGAAAAGAAGGGATGTAAATGAAAATTCGTACAAGCTTCACCAGACTATGCGTTTCTCCCACAGTGAGACCTTATCCTTTTTCTAGTCAAAGGAACACTCCATAATAGGAAGGACGCTATGCAGCATCCAGTAAAAACACTGGCGGAGGCTGGTGATGAATTTCTCCCCACTACTTTACTATATCATAGGGAGATTCAGGAAATGTTCTTTCTTTGATAAGGGCAAGGTTTTCAGGATCAGAAGTAACCAACACACAAATTTCTACTATCTTGTAGCAAGCAGCAGACTCTTAAAATTACCAGTGGCTTACAAGGAATCTAATTTCCAAAGGTACTCTGGAGGAGCTGGGGAATGCTGTGGTATTGATGGAAATTTAAAGTTAGAGACTGTTCATTCACTTCTTTGAGGTTGAAAACAGGCCTTGTTGAATTATATTTGAAAAGGCATTGAATACTGACTATATAGATAACAAAGCAACTATCCTTAGAACAAACGTGTATGTGTAAGAAGTTGTATTTTATTTAAGTAAGTAGTCTAAGATATGATTAGTATTATGGTGAAAAACATTGTACGCAGTTTATCAGAATGGACCTTACCAGGTGAAGCTGATCTGAAAAGGATTATGCAAGAAGATGCATTTAAAGAATCTCTTGATGGAAATGAATATTGAACTTAAAAAGGATAAGAGATATTTACATTAGAGATAACATAAAGAAGGAGCATATACAATCTTTGGAGGTGGGGTCAGAATAAAAAGAAGATTTTGAAAAGCAAGGAAAAAAAAACTGCTGGGATTAAAATAAGACAAAGGAAAATGCAGAGGTTGTATTACCTCAAAAAGCAGACAGTGCCTGGAGCCTAAATTAACTCAGAGATTGGGCTAGCATAAACACAAGATAACAGGATGAACAGAACAGAGGGAAAGCCAAATCCATATGATATTCTGACAAAGAAATCAGTAAGCATGATTTAATTGCTTGATACGAAGGAAAAATAAGAGGCAAGATTAAATATAGCCAGACTTAGATTCTGGGTTAATAAAAGTATAGATAAATTCTCTGTGTGTGTGAGTGTGTGTGTAGGCGGGAAGAAGATGGAGAAATAAGAAAGAGAGGGAGTAGAAGATGTTTGAAGTTGAGACTATGGGACAAGAGAAGATTTTTCTCTTTTTTCCTCTTTCTTCCCAACTGCAGAGAGCTCATAATTATGAACATGTCGTGTTGTAGAGCTTTAACAGCCTGTTTCCTTCTACGTGGCTGAAAAGTCGAGTTCATTATGTCTGTAGGGACTTGGAAAGCTCACAAATAACAGTGGTGATTAATCATGCTGCCTAAATTCCTGAGCTAGAGAGGAAGGTATGGAAAAGTGTTAAATTCTAGGCTTTCCCTAACGTTATTTTAACTTACTTTTTGACAGATAAGTTCAGGCCCTAGTTTATACTCTGCTGTTGAAAGAAGGCATGGAATAGCACCTGCTTTGTCTTCCACACCATAAATCTCAACAGCAAGAACACTGCATGTTTCACGCACAACAGAAAAGATACATCATAGCCATTAACCTTCCCCTTAGTTGCTGATAAAGTAAAATAGGCCCATTCTTTACGGAAACACTCATGTATCTGTTCAGAGAAATATTCCTCTCTTTGCAATAAAACCTATCATTTTACAACCCCAAGACTGTCTTTGCAAAAGCATTGAGTTTCAATTTAAAATCAATACGACAGAAATGCAAAATAACATTTTAATGGCAAAAGCAGAACAGTCAATTACATTTAAACATATTATCACATAAAGAAGGTGAAAGTTGTCTCTCAGTCTCCCTCTCCACCCCACCTCCCTCTCCATAAACATGAAAGAATTAAATGCAGGATTCTCATTAATAAGTTGAGAGAGATTTGTGATGACATATTGAAGAAGGAGAACTGTAGCTGTAAAATGACCAAAGCTGGCAGAAATAATCCTCCTTTGCAATCCTTTTGAATCCGAGAATTGTGTTGAAGTTCACTTTCTCTTTTGGAACAGTGCCATTTTTTTTTTTTTTCTCTGAATAGTCTCAGTTGTTATTTCTAATACTGGACAGAAAAGGCCCACTCAGAGGTGAAAAGTTTGTTTTTTTTTTTTTAAGCAATTAAACCATCCTGAGCTAAATAATAATAATAATAATAACATTGGTTAATTTGTGTTTTTTGTCAACTTGGTTAAACAGAAATGGCTTAACTTCTCAATGTACAACAGACTTTGCAAACGCCCAATGGAGAGAGAAAACTTGCCTGGGAAAAGTCGTCCCTAGACAAGCCCAGCTGCACTGAGGGAAAACGGGATTTTTCTGCCATGACAACTCTTTCATTGCAGAGACCAACTCCTTTGGCCAAACTAATCATAAACCTTGTAGAATGGTCTGCACACCATCTGGTTCCCTTGAATGTCTTGGAGACTCCTTCAAAACTGGCTTTAAAAGTGAGTATGTGAATATTTTCCCTTCAATACCAGGTGTATTTACTATCGCCTGGAATAAATCTGGTTGTGGGGGTGGGGGGAACATGGGATCTTGGAAGGAACTCAACATTTTCAGAAATACACTGAGAAACTGAAATTTGTTAACATAGCCAGGATCTTGGTTTTGTCATCATTTTCTTTTTATCTTAATAATAACTGGACATGTCTATGGTTATCCATTTGCAAATACAGCAAGTTATTCCATTCTCTGGCTTGGCTCAGTCCTCCCTTTATACTGAAATGAGTTTTTTCCCTATATAGTATGCTGCATAAATTAAGTATGCCAGTATGCCAAAAAGATGATTTTCGCTTTTTGAGGCCATACAAGATTAAATGATAAACATGACAAAGGACAACATCTCCATCAGATATCCTAAGTGTCATTTTGAAACACATTTCATTTAAACTGTGGAAACAGAAAGCTCGCTTCAGCTCTGAAAAACGATAAACTGAATATCACCAACATACAGTTATCTTACTAATAAGCACATCCATATGTGTACCTTCTGATTTAATACTTTTCTCAAGAATATGATTTGAGAAAATTCATCTTCAAAGTACTCCAGTAGTTTACAACAAAACAATTTCACATCCTATAAATTAACGTTATACAACAAATGCGTCTGGATTTTGGCAGTTTTTTCATGTATGTTTTTCAGAGATGAATGTTCTCAGACAGAAGGGTTTAAAAGTGCCTGCTTTTGTACAACTTCTTCCACACTGCCATGAACTAATAGGCACTTGACATCAATGTTCTGATGTCATAAAGATGTCCTATCTGTACACTGGGTAAGTCCAGGATCACTGGCAAATACATTTAAACTGAAACCATGGGGTGGTTGAGTTTTTCATGTAATACATTCACTGTTAACTTAAGAATGGCCAAGACAATCCTAAGCCAAAAGAACAAAGCTGGAGGCATCACGCTACCTGACTTAAAAGTATACTACAAGGCTACAGTAACCAAAACAGCATGGTACTGGTACCAAAACAGAGATATAGACCAATGGAACAGAACAGAGTCCTCAGAAATAATACCACACATCTACAGCCATCTGATTTTTGACAAACCTGAGAGAAACAAGAAATGGGGAAAGGATTCCCTATTTAATAAATGGTGCTGGGAAAACTGGCTAGCCATAACTAGAAAGCTGAAACGGGATCCTTTCCTTACTCCTTATATGAAAATTAATTCAAGATGGATTAGAGACTTAAATGTTAGACCTAATACCATAAAAACCCTAGAAGAAAACCTAGGTAATACCATTCAGGACACAGGCATGGGCAAGGACTTCATGTCTAAAACACCAAAAGCAACAGAAACAAAAGCCAAAATTGACAAATAGGATATGATTAAAGTAAAGAGCTTCTGCACAGCAAAAGAAACTACCATCAGAGTGAACAGGCAACCTACAGAATGGGAGAACATTTTTGCAATCTACTCATCTGACAAAGGGCTAATATCCAGAACCTACAAAGAACTCAAACAAATTTACAAGAAAAAAACAAACAACCCCATCAAAAAGTGGTCAAAGGATATGAACAGACATTTCTCAAAAGAAGACATGCATACAGCAAACAGACATATGGAAAAAATGCTCGTCCTCACTGGCTATCAGAGAAATGCAAATCAAAACCACAATGAGATACCATCTCACACCAGTTAAAATGACAATCATTAAAAAGTCAGGAAACAACAGGTGCTGGAGAGGATGTGGAGAAATAAGAACACTTTTACACTGTTGGTGGGAGTGTAAACTAGTTCGACCATTGTGGAAGACAGTGTGGCAATTCCTCAAGGATCTAGAGCTAGAAATACCATTTGACCCAGCCATCCCATTACTGGGTATATACCCAAAGGATTACAAATCATGCTGCTATAAAGACACATGCACACGTATACTCATTGCGGCACTATTCACAATAGCAAAGACTTGGAATCAACCCAAATGTCCATCGGTGACAGACTAGATTAAGAAAATGTGGCACATATAGACCATGGAATACTATGCAGCCATAAAAAAGGATGAGTTTGCTTCCTTTGTAGGGACATGGATGCAGCTGGAAACCATCATTCTCAGCAAACTATCGCAAGAACACAAAACCAAACACCGCATGTTCTCATTCATAGGTGGGAACTTAACAATGAGATCACTTGGACTTGGGAAGGGGAACATCACACACTAGGGCCTATCATGGGGAGGGGGGAGGGGGGAGGGATTGCATTGGGAGTTATACCTGATGTAAATGACGAGTTGTTGGGTGCTGATGAGTTGATGGGTGCAGCACACCAACATGGCACAAGTATACATACGTAACAAACCTGCACGTTATGCACATGTACCCTAGAACTGAAAGTATAATAATACAAAATAATAATAAAAAAAATAAAGTAAAAAAAAAAAAAAAACGAGTCTTTTCACTATTATAATTCAATAATTTTAAAAGCCGGTTTAAAAACTGGCAACAGATTTGAATATATATTTCTTGAAAAATACATAAATGGCCAATAATCACACAAAAAGATGCTGAGAATTATCAGCAATCAGGGAAATACAAATCATAATCACAACGAGTTACCACATCACACATCCTATGATGGCTACAATCAGATCGTGAAAAAGCTCTGGAACTAGATAATGGTGATGGTTGCACAACGTTGTGAATGTACTTAAGGCCACTTAATTGTACACAGTAAAATGGTACATTTTATGTTTAGAGTATCGTATAACACACACAATAAAGAAAACCCAGAAAATAACAATTGTTCATGGAGATCAACAGAGAAATCAGAACACTAATACACTGCTAATGGAATGTAAACGGTGCAGCCACTTTAGAAAACAGTCTGGCAGTACCTCAAAAGATTAAACATAGAATTATCATATGACCCAGCAATTCCATTTCTAGGAATATGCCCCAAAGAAATGTCCACACGAAGACTTACACAAAAAATTTTATGGCAACGTTATTTGTAATAGCCCAAAATAGAAACCACCCAAATGATCATCAAATGATTAGTGGGTAAATAACATTTTCTACATCCATATAATGGACTATGTGTGGAAATCAAAAGGAATGAAGTACTGATAGATGCCATAATATGGATGGACCTTATAAACATTACAGTACATGAAAGAAGCCAGTCACAAAGGACACATATGACTTGATTTCATTTATATTAAATGTCCAGGCTAAGCATATCCATAAAGACAGAAAGTAGACAGGTAGTTGCACAGGACTGAGGAAGGGAGAGGGTGTCTTTGGAGGAAAATGAAGACTGTCTGCTAATTGGCCTGGGGTTTCTTTTTGGAATGATGAAAATGTTCTAAAATTAATTTTGGTAAAGGTTGCACAACACCATGAATATCCTGTAAACCACTGCATCTTAAATGTTGCATGGGTAAATTATGTAGTATGTAAATTATATCTCAATAAAGCTGCTTTTTTTGTTTTTTTTTGTTTTTTTTTTAAGAATGAGCCTTTTCTGGTTCATAGAAGTTGGTAAGATTGTGTGGAAGTTCGCATTAACACAAAGGAAGCTTTTGGGGTGATGGCTGTGCTATACTGATTTCCCCCAAAGTTAGCCTTCTAAGTTCACAGTCTTTCTTTTTGCCACTACCCCTTTCTTAATATTGCAAAGCTGAGAAGAGAAAGAAGATCAAAGTAGAAGGACAGGAAATTGTAATAGCAGAATCATTTGCATGGCATTGGGGTGTTTTTGGAGAACCTCAGATCTGTAACTAAATCCTTACGCTAATGACTGGGAATTTATAATACCTCTACAGCAATAATATGACTATCAGTTGAGGAATCCTAAATGAAAACCTCAAAGAGGACATTTGTATCATTTGATCAATGCAAAACAATCTCTAGCAAAGTAATTTCTCCTAATTTTCTTCCTTTTCTTCTACCTTCTATTTCCAAGTTAATTATGGGTACTTTTAAGTATGATTCCTCAATCGGTTCTAGGGTAGAGCTATTGCTCCTCTCTCCAACGCTTACTTACTGCGTAAGCCTTGTTATTTGCAACCAGAAAATAATCTTTCTTGCTAAAAACAGATTAATGAAGATGAGAAAAAGAACAGGTTTTCTTATTTTAAAACATATTTTGTTGAAGAATTGAAAATATATACACATTTATAGGTATATCTATAGTTTGTTTTCATTTTCAAAATATTTTTTAAATAAATACATAATATAGCTGACATTACTGCCCCTACATTTGATAGGAAAACAAAGGACACATAATGGGTTGATGACTACCTAAGATCACATTCACATTCAGAACTCAGTACTTATATATAATTTACAGTGTTTAGTAGTCAATTCCCAATCAAAGGCTTCAAAGATAACCCAAACGAACATAACACAGCTTCATGTATTTCCTTATTTTACCACATAATAACATGAAGTAGAAATCATCTTAGTCTACTGCATTTTGTAAAAATAAGTACTGCTGAAGACATATAATTTGCTTTAAGAAAGAAAAAAATCCCCTACTATGATCATTCTTCTATAAGAGTAATATTTTAATTAAATTTGCCATATACTTAAGTCCTCATTCTTTTAATAATGTCAATGCAATTAAGCTGCATTTGATATTTCCGATATTTCACTGAAATAAAATTATTCTGATCCAAATTCTCATAAGAATTGAGAAAATCACTCTTCACTGCATTTAAACCTACCAAGAACTTATTCCCATATATCAGTTCCCTGGCAACAACAACAAACACAAAAAACCCTGAAATATAACTACTTAATTTGATACAACACTTGCTATTCAGAGGTATGGTCCTCTCACGCGATCTATGATCTCTTAAATCCTACCAGCCACTGGCATCTCTACTTGGAAGTCTAAAGTGCATATCAAATGTATCAGGTCCAAAGTGACCTCCCAAACATGCCCACAATGCAGACCTACGCTTTTGGCTGTCTTCTCCATTTCGATAAACGGCAATGCCATCCTTCCAGTCATTCAGGCAATCACACGGTCGTCTTTGAAATAAGTATACAAAGCTCCCTATATCTGCCTGTTCCCCCACTTTTATGACCTTTCTTCTTAGCACTTTGTAACTCCATCCCTTAACTCCTAATCAAAGAGGTCTTTCCTAATGACCTTATTTTAAGTTAAAACACCCCCAAGACCCAAACCCTTACTTTCTCATATTATATCAGTTCTCCTTATTGGCTTCAATTTTGTCCATATCCTTGGTATTATCTGACTTAATACTCATTTTATTTCTTATTTAAACTGTCTATTCCACCCACATATCATAATATTTTTTTCTTAAAATGCCTCATTCTAGAATGTACCAGAATGAAAGCTCTATCAGGGCAGAGATTTCAGTCTATTTATTCAGTGTTATATTTCCAGTGATTGAAAGAGTACCTGGTACAAAGTAGTCACTCCACAAGTATTTGTTGAATAAAATGATAAATTATATAAGGATATACAAATTTATAAGAGCAAATTAAGAGTACTTGTTGGTATTCTTTAATTATTTTATTTAATATATGGCACAATTTAATGTTCTAAAGCTGCATTCAACTAAAAAAAAATCAGGAAAAATATGAGAACACTCAAGTGAGTTAATTTATTTATAGACAATATAGCATTCATTAAGCTAAATTGGTCACTACCAGCTACTAATTACAAATACTCAAAGATAATGCAAATTGTCTGTTTAGATTTCCTTTAATAATTGACTTATAAAAATTAATCAAGTGCCATTATTTGACAACCTCCTACTTTAATCTTTGCCTTCTCAATAAATAAATATCACTAGCATCAAGCCAGTGGCTCTGGTCTAAAACCTAAGAATCCTTGACTTTTCTATTTCTGTTACTCCTTCTCACAATCAATCCATCAGTAAGTCTTGTCAATTGTATCTTCAAATTATATTATCTTGGATCTACTTGCTCATAGCTGATTTCTACTGCCATCACCCCAGTCCCAGCCCTCTCATATCTCCTCTGGACAATGGCAACAGCTCCTTCACTGGTCATTGCGTTTGCATTATATTCCCTCTTCTATCCCATTTTTCATATCATATAGCAATAATATTTTTCTTAAAACCCAAACTAGATCACAGTATTCCACTGGTTGCACTGCTTAAAACCTTTCATTTTTGCTGTATAGTGCTCATTTCCTTTTTAAATTTTCATTTGCAAGTATTTTCAAATTTGCCAAAAGAAAATTGCAAAAAATAGGACAATAAAATGCTGCCACATATCCTTTACTCTCAATTTCGCTGAATGTTAAGGTCTTACTGAATCACAGCATAATTTTCAAATCAAGGAAATTAACATGCCTAGAATACTGATAAATACTTGGATGATGAGGTTGCTCGTCTGATCATCACATTTTAAAAGCTAGTGCTCTAGCCACACTTGATTTCTCTTGGACCTTTGATCATACCAACCTCATTCCAATCTCAGGGCTTTGCACTAGATTTTCTTTCTTTCTCAAACATTCTTCCCCACATGTTAGCATGGCTGGCTCTTTTAGTCACTGAGGTTCACTTGGGGAAGACTTCCTGAGCATCTAGTTTCCCTGATTTACTTTTTACCATAGTGTTTAGCACTAAACATTTTCTCAAGTATTTGTTTATCGTCTGCATTTTCATGCTAAAACTTCAGTACTCTGAGAAGTAGGACTTATTTTCTTGTTCCTGAAAATATCCCCAAGATCTCAAACTATGTTTGCCAAATAGTAGGCACTCAATAAATATTGGTTAATTATATAAATTGCCAAGGAATATTAAATAAAATTAAATAGCTATTATAAAGCCAATTGTTATTTCTACCATACTTTGCAGTTTTAAATTCACACTTATACATTTATTATATAATCTAGAATAATGGGGAAATTATTGACCTGAGAGTCAGGCAAGCTTGGTTTTATTTCCTACTTCCATTATTGACTACCAAGTTTTATTATTATTCTATCTAAGCCATAGCTTTCTCATAAGGTATTGAAATTCAAAAGGATTCAGTCAGTAAAAATTGAAGCCAATAATTCAACCCATATTTGATTGAAAGAGCACCAAAAGTTTTATAGCACCAAACTCGAAAGTAAGTCCACAATGTCAGGGACTGCATCTGTTTTATGATTCACATAACTACTAGTGCGTACTACAGCATCTCCCACAAAAAAGACATTCAATAAATAATTGTTAAACAAAAGGTAAATAAACACTACCTGTGTATAATATGGTATGTATTCATATAATATTTCAATTTGCATTTTGAAAAATGTTATTTTAAAAGTATTAAATCTAAACATAAAATTCTATCTCAGAACTCTCATTAACAAGAATTTGTTCCTAAGTTTTATGCTATCCAAATATATTTATGTCTCCATATGACTCTTGAAAAAACAAGTACTTCAATATCATTTACGTCTTTGCAAAATAACTAGTTTTGGTCAAAATATTTGCATTGTAGTATTACCATCAACGTTCAATATTTTTTAACTTGACATACATAACATTTCAGAAGATCAAAGATGAGGTACATAGCTGATATTATGGGATTTGGATATTCTATTTATCATGGAATCAAAGGTTGAGTTTTTATAAACTATAAGGTCAGATGAACAAAGAGCCCCTCTCACTCTGTTTTTACTTGAAGTACTTTGAAATTATCTTATGGTATCCAGATACATTTTCATAATGCTGCTGCTTCTTTTATCTGATAAGCATAGAGTTCTCAGGTTTTTGAAGCTCTTTCCAGTCATATGTTTTAAGTGTTTTTAGTTTTAAATTTTTCTGTGGAAGTTAGTTCAAAAGTATGAATATTTTGTGAATGCTCTTGTACACAAACACAAGCATAAACACAGTAGAATCTGTTTCTGCTATTGATACGTTCCTGTCTCTTTAAAAGACTCCATAACAAATTCAAAACTTGAGACACGACTTACATTTAGAACAGAATCATAGTCAAATGCAGGTTGATACAACAGCAAACAAACTACACATTTCTGATTTCTATGAGCAAGCCTCCATTAAGAAAGCATTTATATTTGAAGATGTATATGTTCATATACATTTGCTTAGTCATCTACTTTTCCAAATTATAATTGTTATCCCTAATTGTAGGAAAAGTTATAGCTATCAGTTTCATATCTCATTGGCATTGAGGTATTTAAAATTATAGAAGAAAAAAAATCCCTATTCAAAGGCCTCCAAAGAGTTTATATGAAAGCAGTACAAAATAAAACCGTCTTACATATGGATACCATCATTGTTGGGTGAGCCACACAAGATGCTCAAATCTGGCATTTTGATTCTATACTGGAGACATCCTGGTCTCATATATATTTGCAGTTGGTTGACCCTATATATAGAAAGATCTCAACAGACGGTCACTGGCAGAGTGGCTGGCCCCAGATCCTACCTACTTTGTTTGTCCTTTAGCAACTTGATGGTATATATATTCGGCCTCACTCTTAGTTATAGGTAAAAAGTGAGCAACAGGAAAAAAAAAAGTAGGAAACTTAAGCTTCAGATAACAAACTGAAAAGAATCAGTGAAGACTTGTCTGTTGCACTGAAATAGAGAACTATTTAACATGTCTAAGGATTTTAGATTAATTCAAATTTCAGGTAGATATCTCCGATACAGATCAATGAAAGCTTACTTAGCAATGATACTATCCCCTATTTAGTTTCAAGACACTTCTGAGATGTAATACAAGGTAAGCTTATTCTAGATATGATCTCTAAGGAAAGCTGGAGGATTTGGCTCAGACGTTGGACAGACTGAAACAAAGACTGATGAAGTTTGAATATAATTCTCAAAGCAGATTATGGTCACATCCACTTAGGAATGAAAAAACTGTTCAATTGGAGACTAGGGGTGTCCACCTGGGGGCCACTGGTGCATCTAACTTTTTATTTGTTTTTGGCTTTAGAAAAACAATACCCTTTGAGATTTTCACTTTTGTTTGGTTACTATAGTGTTAAGTTCTGCACATTAAAATTCAGAACATAAAAAAATCAGAAAATACATCTGTTGTTAAAATACAATAATTTACCAAATTACTGCATGTCTTGAAAGTACTGAAAACTTGTTTAACCTGACATTCATTGGCATTTGTCATAACCATGTAACATAACTACCTAGTAATATTTTTTCTAACATAATCTATATTATAATAAATTTGAGCAATATATTCATGACACACTTTAAGAAAATTTTATTTTTTACAAGTATAAGTTTATCTTCCCAAAATATTTATTATACTATGATGGAAATTTCACAAAAATATTGACCACTGACTGTTCTATATTTTATGTTCACAGAGAAATACTGATTAAACTATCTAAGAAAGAAATGATTTTAGTTGTGTTTACAATTTTGCTTTCTAGATATTTGGAATCTATATAATTGTTTGATGCGAAATATAAATGTCACAGTCAATACTCTGCAGCAGGAATTTCACTGAAGCTTTCATTGAACGCATAGTGACAGTGTATCAGTACAGGTGTACGCCTTTTCTAAAGGCTATTAAGTTATCTTAACGTGTCATCTAAAATAAAAATTAACACTTGATCTGGCCTCTCTCACTTGAAAGTATGATATTCTTCAGCATGTTAAGAGAGCATGTTACTTATGTTAATAATTAAATAGTGTTTTCAAATTTATTTTCTGCCATTTATTATTTGAATAGAATAAGAAAACAATCAAAGTTTAGGATGATTTAAGGGCAATAAGTAGGTAATGGATGAAATATAAAAGAAGTGAAAAGCATGTGGCTTCCACTCCAGAAGATAAGAGATGTACTGAGATACAGCCATAGACCACGGTTCACAAAATCTTGGCCTTGTGACTAGCCGTTCCACTGGCCAGAATTTTGTGAACAGTTGTGATGGCTCTATCACAGTGCATCTCTTTCAGCTATTGAAGTCAGTGACGTAGTTAATACAATGGTGAAACATACCTTTATAAGAACTATCTCAGTGCTTGATTAAAGCCTAGAAGCCAAAATGAAACCTAAAGCATACACACATAAGAGATAGTGTTTCACTGCATTGAAAACTGTAACAAAAACACTTCCAGATTTCTGCAATTGGTGGCCTCATGTATATATTTTAGATGCAATGTGAAACTTTCCTTCTCTTATATCTTAGTTACATTGTGGAATTATATATACAGTTTCAATCTGACTAGATAAAAGCATTCATTGAAAACTTTGAGATGATACAACAATCATGTGTGCTATAAGAGATACTATAATATCAGTATCTCCATCTTGAATTTTTAGAAGCATCTTTCATAATAATTTACCCACAGTGATGTTCCACAATGATTATGTAAACAACAGAGATCAGGTTTTTAAAATCTGTTCTTCAAATGCAGAGTGGCTACAAATACAGCAAATCAGAGGTGAGTCGATACTTCTTTCCAGGTCCCCTAATCTCCAGTGCCCTAGCAGCTCCTTCCACGAAACATCTAGCAGTGACAGATACGTGGGTTGTAGGTGAGAAATCAACCCTGAAGTGGCTGCAACTTCGTGTATACTCCCATGCCCCCAAGCTGTGAAATTCTCCAGCCTGCTTGGAGGAGGTCCTGACAAAGCTATATGTGAGGGACAGCAAGAATGCCAGATGGCAGTTTGTGAGAAAATCTGGGACCGTGGCAGCCAGCCAAAAACAGTGGACTGGGGGAAAACAAAAAAAGGATGATCACCAAGAATATACCACCTCCACTACAAATGAATGGTGGATGAATTATGGCTGTCTTGCTCATACAGGTAAAAATCCTTTTAGTAAGTTGTCACCCATATGTGTAACAAATAACACAAAAGTTGTAAACATTTAAAAAGTATTTGAATTGTATTGAGCTGATTTATCTTACTATCATTTTCTTTCACTCCATTAGTAGTAAAAAAAAAAAAAAAAAAGCAAGCCCATTGACAAGGAGAATGTAGGCAAACTTAAAAATACAATGATGCAAAAACTTTAATTTTATGATGAGAAGTGGATAAGCATGTTCCAAGCAATCACTTTCCACTAGATTTGTGAGTAACAGGGGCATTTGCATTGTATTGATTGCTATTGTGTGCCTTTATCACTTTTATTGTTTGCTGCAATATAGCCCTTTGAAGGTCTGCCAACCCACTGTGGCTTGCTCAAAAGCAGGGCTGAATTTTAATTAAGCTGAGCCAAATAGACACAGAACATTTGAACTTGATTGGACCACTTGTCCTGATGCACACACAGAAGGCATTCAGCACACTTACTTTAGTGACTGACAAAGTCAATTCATATATTTGGTGAAATTATCAAGATAAAACCCACCATTTGTCAACACATTGCTCCTACATAAGATTTCTGCTTCTCTATTTTAATCCAATAAACCAGCAAAGAGAATTGAGAGGGTAGGTCAACAGTGAGGATATGTGTGGCATATCTTGATAACAGTAATATTCTATATTCCCTGGGAAGAAGCAGTACATGAGTACAGTAATTAGGATTCAACAAGATAATTCAAGTAAAGAAAAGCAAGTGTGTGTGTGTGTGTGTGTATAAATGTGTCTGTTCATATGTATTGCTTTTCTTCTTAAATATTTCAACCAAAAGAGAATTTTACCACAGCATTTAACCCAGATAAGGGAGCAGGCAGGATGTCAGAATTTCATGAATTTTTATTTTTGATACCTCACAAAGAACAAAGCATCCAGGTTTCTGGCTTCAGCAGAAATGTGCCAAAATGTGTTCCCACAGTAACTTCGCCTGAAATCAGCCAGTATAATTTTTCCACACAGCATGGAGAACTGAATCTCTGATAGATCCAGGATTCTGCAAGGCAGACTCTGTTAAATTGACTTTGCTGTTAAGTCAGACCAAGTAAGCTTCAAGACACTCTTTGAAAACAACTTTCCTAAATAGACTTTCAGACTTTTAACAAAAAACTCACTTTCCCTAAGGAGGCACTGATCATAGGCAATATTTCAAAAGCTCATGTACTAAGGAGTTACTCTCTCTATACGTGGGTGTCCAGGGTAATGACTAAACAGAAAGCCAATATCTTCTCAGTGAAAATTCAAAGATAAAGTCTCCAAGCTGAAACAGAACTTTGCATATACATGACAATGCAAATTACATCACCGAGTGACTCTTCTTTGACAAATCCAAATCACTAAGTCCTTAATAGAATTCTGCACTTTATTTCCCAGCATCGTAATACCAACTGACCATACTTCATCCTAAGAAAGCAATCCTTCCCTTGGGATTAGCAAATTAAAAATTTAGTAAATTTCTAAAGAAAAACGGATACATTTTTCTGTGCAGGAAAACAAATTGCGTTTTAAAAAGAAAACAATATAAAATACTCATTTTCAACAACAGCAAGAAAAATGAGCATATTTCAAATTACTCCCTTGTATGTTATAATTTCACTCTTTATTTCTGTCTATACGAGTGAAGGAAGAACCCAGTTTTGTGATGATCCAACCAAAAACACTGATAAACATATTTTTAAAAAGAAGTCATGAATTAGAAAGAACATAGACTTTGAAGCCAAACATTCTACATTTTAATCCTATCTATGAAATTTTCTAGTTATATTATGTCCCTCCATTTACTTAACCTCTATTCTATGAGGTATAAAATGGGAAGAAATAACACTTTGGAGGAAAAGACAATGTATAAGACATATTCCATGTAATTTCTACGTAATGCAGTTAAGAATTTTTAAATAAATTGTTAATGGGAAAAAATTTAACAGACTCACAGGATAGGAAACAAGTTTCTATTCCATAAGACCTAGCATCTAGTTTTTAAAAATACCCAATTAAATCTCATCTTTCAGGCACAACTTTGAGGTTTTTGCAGGGTCAGCAAGTTTTATGTCTTCTTTGATTTTATTTTTCTTCCTCATGTAGCCCACCATCTACCAGCTTATATCTAATGCATTTAGAGCCACCCGAGGCTAATACAATATGCATAATAATCTTCATGAGTCTATCCTTCTTAGGATTATCAGCATTGCATTTTTCGATTTCTAATCATTTTCATAAAATGGACAACCTTTTAAAAAATGTGCTCGTTAGGTAAAGATGGAAATGTTATTCATACTGAATTGTTAATTGTTATTCAACCCCTTCAGGGAATAAGCTGAAGTCTTTATTTCACATTTGCTAATCAAAAATTCAGATGTGGTTTACCAAAGACCATCTAAGGGTGGCAATATATAATATATAAAAGGATGGGTTACACTAACATCAAATCTATGAAACCATAAAGAACATCTCTGTGCATATGTGTTACATAGGATTACTTAGTTTTTAATGGCCATGCGTTAGTATGGCATTCCCATCCTGCTATTCTATTACTCAACTCCATCAATTTCTTAATTACAGTGATCACGATTGATAATTTTATATTTAGGTTATAGATTTTCTTGTTTTCTCTCTGCCTCCTTTAACATTTGTATGTCCTAAATGGGCAAGGATCACCATCTTCTTATTACCAACACAAATAAAATAATTTTTAAACAGTGCCTAACACTCAGTCAAGGCTCAACAAATATTTGTTGACTGTATCCCAAATGAACAAAACCTAAAGTCTAAACGATATGCTCACAATTTAGGGAATATGAAGGGCATCCTTTTTAAACCTTTTCCCCTGTTAATTAATTTCACATAAAAAGTGATTTGCTCATTGGTTTGTATCATAGCCAGTTTATATTTATTATTCAGTTTTTCATCAGATCAAAGAGGTGGAAGAGACCTTGAGGTGTTGTTATTGCCTTGAGGTGCTGCTACTTAACTCAAAGCATTCAATAAGCATTAGCTTTTATCTTAAACTCTAGGGGCCTCATGAAATTCCTATTAGAAATAATCTTGCCTAGAGGATGAAAAAAGGGTGACATCTAGAAATGACTCGAATATATAGCCTCCAATTCAGCCTTTACAAATATTTATTCTTGTGATGGATAGCAAATCCCTTCTCTGGGGATGAGGATTTTGTGTTTAGTGTTCACAGTTAGGGACCAGTTGACATGTGGGGATAATGGATAAAGAGACAGATCTTAAAAGGTGTAGAGAAGAGATGAGGATGAAAGAAGGGAAGGATACCTGAGATGTATAGGTAAGTTGGGGGAAAATATCTGGAGCAGAAACAAGAAGAAAGCACTGAAGAAGCATAGTGAGAAGTCTTCAAGGAGAAAGATGTATGAAAAGGATCCTTAAATATTTTGACAGGCTTGCAAAACCGTAAATATCAAAATTATTTTTCAGTGTGTTGTGGTAGTTGCTTATAGGTCATTTTACATGGTTGTTGTAATATAGGATTTGTGTTGCTTTGTAGTGTGACACTGGCCTGATAATGATCACAAGATGAACCAGCCTTGTGTGAATTACAATCTTAACAGAAGCCTGGAAGTCTCTAAAGTTTTACTGTTCATCCAATATGGTAGACAATAGCCCCATCTAGCTATTTATAATTAAATTTATAATTTAATTAAAATAAAATGTACAGACAATTTAAAATTCAGCATCAGGTCAGTTACACTAACCACATTTCGGGTGCTCAATGGCCACATGTGGCTGGTTGCTTCCATATTGGAGAGTGCAGATACTGAAAATTTCCAATACTGCAGAAAATTCTATTGAATAGCACTGCTCTAGAACTTTGAGCTTATGTCACACACATGCTATTCCAATGTTCTTGGTCCTATTAGTAATATTAAATATTGAAAGAAAAATATTTTAACATCCTTTATCCTACCTGAAGTGGTGAATTGAAAGTATTGACAATAATGACATATTTGTTATGCCTTTTCTGTACTAACTTCCAGAAACCTCAGAGTTGTTTGTACTTACATTGTTGAAACCTTTTCAGAAAGAAAGATTTTTGTGACATACTTTCATTCCCTCTAATTCAAGCCAGGTGATAATTTTTAATCTATTAAATAAGCTGAGAATTTTTAAAGTATAGTCAACGTTACTCAGTGGATAAGATAAGCACCAAGAAAATAATGAATACCTGTATTTTACCTTATGATTTTTATTTATATCAGAATAATATGATATGGAAATATACTGCAGTGTTGACTAAAATATAATAAAAAATAGATGGACAAAAATGCCCCCATGACAAACTCCGATATCAGTGTAAATTGGAAAGCTCTAAACATGTCTGGGACAAGAGGAAGTGCATGGCTCCTAGGCTCATGCTAATCCATTATAAATCATAAGTCGTGAGGGAAGAGAAATCAGGAGCATATGCTTTAGATTAGCAGCACTGCTAGAGGAATATTGAAAGTAGAAAGAGGCAATGATGAATATTTGGATAATTTTAATACTGCTTAAACAATGGAAGGAGAGTTGTCAGAAGGACTGGGTAAGCGGAAGAGATAAAAATACTAGGGCCTCTTTGGAGTAGAATACTCTGATGTCTGTGTACAGAAAGGAGAAATTTCCTACATGAACAAGTAGCAGTGGAAGGACAATTGGGGAAATTTTAGTCTGGGAGCCACCTTGGCTCTCCAAGTAATTTAAATAATTCAAATGTGGATAGAGAGATAAATATTTCAGCAAAGTAAATTACAGTCAAGGATCCATCTAGACCAAATGATATGCATGTGTATTTCATATTTGGAGAATTTATTTAATATGGTTAAAACATACTTATGTTATATGAAATGATAGTTTAATTCAGGATGTTTCCTAGCTAAAATGCAGTTAAGAATGATTCATGAGTCTATGGCTATACCACCCTGAACATGACTGATCTCAGAGGCTAAGCAGGGTTGGGCCTGGTTAGTACTTGAGTGGGAGACTGCGTGGGAATACCGGGTACTGTAGGCTTCTTATTTAAATAAAATTAATAATAAAAGAATGATGCATGATAGTATTGCTGATATATTTAAGAACTTTGGACAAGAGTATCTAAGTAAAGAACCAGTAAGGTTGATGACACTCAGGTTTAGTGGCAGAAGCACTGATCCTATGGTAAGATCACTGCATTTCAGCACTTACCTTATGATGCAGGATGCAGAATTCAATTTATTGGTGTCTCTCTTTGCTTGTAAGCAACCAGGAAATGTATCTCAAGCTCTCTCAGAAGCAAAATGTTAAAAATAAATAAAATACATACCCTTGTTTGAACAGAAGCTTCCACAACAGAAAAGTACTGAATGCAAATAGTGTGGTGTTATATTTTGGGTACTGAAGAGCGCCATAAGAATAATAATATTTACTGAGTGCTTTCTGTATTCTAAGTGCTTTACACGCAATGACTCAGTTAATCCTCACAAGGACCCCACAAGGAAGGTACTATAATTATACCCATATTATAAATGAGGAAATTATAAGACTGAATGCAATTTATTATTCTAGTGCCCACTGTTGGGTTCCTGAGGAGCTTGCTCACAGATGATTACAGCAAGCTGCCCAGATGACCTAATGTCAAGTATAGCTATCAGCAAAGAGTTAGGCAGCACCACTGGAAAACAACTGTAAATTTAAACAGGAAATGGATACACAGCACCTACACCGAACATGTTGTCTTTAGAACAATGAAATTGAAAGAGAAAACAGACACCTTGCTCCCTCATCATATTTTGTGGCACTGATCAGTTCTGGAGAAAAAAAATAGAAAAAAAAAATCCTCAAATTTGAGGGATATCTGCTTTATCCCTCAGTTCTTATTTAAGGTACTGGTATATTTTAAGATTTTAATAAATATTGAACACATATGCATAAATACAATAGGATAAAACAGGGACAGGAGGTAGATGCAAACCCAAAAGCAGTGATGGGAGAGGGGGTTTGAACAGTGAGGCAGACAAAGGTTAAAGGGAGACAGGTAGGGCTTAAAGAGCTGGGGATAATTAGGGGCTGAGTTAGGATATTTCAGGATTAATGAAGAGCATGTACAAAAAAGGAGAAAGTGCAGGCTTCTCTTCAGTCCTTCTCCTAACTGCAGTGAATGCCAACTATGAGCTAGGCCCTATTTCAGCAGTGGGAAGAAAGGCAGATATGCATTTTTACCACATTCAGATGGCAAACAGGAAGACAGGGCTGGGAGGAGAAGAGAAGAAAACACAATGTAGACCATCACAAAATATAGACATCGTGCTAAGAAGTGTAAGAGAGGCACAGGTAGTTTGCATTATCTTGCCAACTGGATGTTAAGGGCCTCGAGGAATAAATCATATCTTCAAACATTTTTAAAGCCTTAATATATTTCTTTGCATATAGCTGGCTATTAGCAAACAATTATTTTAGAGGTAATATGGCATAATAGAAAAAACATTGGTTCAGGAGTCCTGAAAGATGACTGTTTCAATTTTCCTTGTCTGTGAAAAGAAAAAAACCCAAGAGATTTTTAGATCCTTTTAGGATCTTTTTGAGGTGCATTAAGTTAAACTCCATGATTAGCTTATCAGTTATTTAGTGTCAATGTTAATAAGAAGTCCTCCTTTGAGGGACATGGCATGATGTGTGAGAAAGCGCACCAGACCTCTTATCAAGGCAGGCCATTAAAAGCCAGATTCATTCTACCTACAGCACGGGACTAAGCAGAATTGTTTTCTTTTTCTTTTGAGACAGGGTCTCACTCTGTCCCTCAGGCTGGAGTGCAGTGGCACAACCATAGATCATAGAACCCTCAATTTCCCAGGCTCAAGTGGTCCTCCTGCCTCAGTCTCCTGAGTAGCTGGGACTACAGACATGCGCCACCACAACCAACTAATTTTTTTTTTATTTTTTAGTAGAGACATGGTCTTGCTATGTTGCCCAGACTGGACTCAAACTCTTGCGCTCAAGAGATCCTCCTGCTTTGACCTCCCAAAGTGCTGGGATTGCAGGTGTGAGCAACCGTGCCTGATCTAAGCATAATATTTTATCAGATTTGAGATACTGGACCCTTGAGCCTTAACAGACTTGTTTGTGGAAGTAGGCTAGAAATAAAGAATGTATATGCTGTACACAAGAAAAAAAAATAGCCAGGTGACCCATATATGCATTTGTCCTCAACCTAACTGCAAACTCCCTCTTGACAGAAAACTCTTGCTCTGGAATATTTCACTTAAAAAGTAAAATCTACAAACTAATTACAAGCATCATAAATGGACAATGTGGCAGAAGGTGCAGGGAGTAAGATTCAAGATTTACACTAGGCTATTTCAAGTTATACATGTTTGACAAAAGAATTATTTAAGAAATTAATATAAAAATTAGATAGGATAATTTAAACAGAGAACATAACACAGACTGATTATAATAAACTTCACACATGTTAACAGACGTTCGACTTGTTATATAAATATGAGTGGGTAAGAATGGTCAGTAACACTTAATGGAGTGGGAATATGATCTAGCACAGTAAAGATGTGCTGAAAAAAACATCAATTTGAAGAGATGAAAAAACTGGGATGGCAGAGAAATCAGTTTGTTCACATTTGTGAAACAGCCTGTGTAAAACATTGGAGGTGAGAGAAGAGAGTTCCAGCCAAGTGACGGAGAACCATTCTATCTCAATGAGTGAGTCATGGCTCCCCTGAGAGTCAAGATGATTTGCATGTTTGGTGATTGATGTAGATAGAGGTAGTAAATCACACTGAGTCTTAGCTAAAAGGCCCTGCCATCTCAGTCATAGAAAGATGAACATTTGTACACTACACCTCAAATACTCATTGTTGAAATGCACTGTAACTTCAGGAATGATCTGAAAATATCCATCAGTCAACTCTGATGAACTTGGATCACAGAGAAATCCACCACTGGGGATCATTTACAATTTCATGTGGTAGATTAAGGGCTTCAGGCATTTTTAACTTTGGAAATTTTTAATAGGCTTTTAAAAAAATCAACACACTGCGTTTTTTCCCCAGAATACATTGCCATTACCAAAGGGAAAACAAAAAACAACCATCACAAAAACAAACTTGTTACCCAAGAGATTGAAATACATATTCAGTGTGCTGGTAATGTTTCTGACTCTCTCTTTTCAGAAACATCATTATTTTTCTTTTTGTTTTAGGATTGCTGATTTTGCTATCGAATTAAGGCTAATGTTAAAAGGGAGAGCCAGAGAAGCAAAAAGGTATTCTCCATGGAGAATAATTCTATTACCATTGCTGGACCATTCTTGTAGCTAACAGATACATTCTTTCAAGAAGAAAAATTGGCTCTGTACAAATAATGACTGAATATTTCAAGTGTAAAAAGCAATGATGATACAATTAGCTTTAGAAACCAGTGAATTACTACTAACCAGAATAAAATAGGGCAAAAAGCAAAATGCTAGTACCTGACTACACATGAAAGTCTACTGAATACAGTATAAGAAAATTAACATTGTTGCATTGTTCAAAATGTTTAAAGATGGAATCAGTATCTGGAGCTATCTAAGTATGGGTGGTACCATCCCCTCACTCCTTGAAGATTTTAGCTCCTGCCTAACTGTTACCCCCTGCAACATATGACGCTTGTCATAATTTCTGGTACTTTAAGTGTCTGTTGAAAATAATTCTCTCACCATCTTGCCCTAGTAATTCACTGAACTTTTTGACTCCAGAGACCTTGTCCTCCACCCTGCCTTGGTCATTTGGTTCTGTGGTCATACGATAGATGTTGTTAGAAACTCAGTTATAAACATCACACTTTCTGACCTCCACCTTCTAAGTCTCCAGATGATTTTGTCTAGTACCCATTCCAACAATACGTTGATATTACCAGGCCCTCCAATCCATTCATTCTACTGGCTATTCACTATTCCTTATGCCCTTCATGGCATCACTTCTCTTTTTATCAAGCATAAACTCCATGGTGTATTGTAAACACTTTTTTGAGTATATCTTTACATTGCTCTGTTCCCTCTCAAATCTGGTGCCCACTTGATAAATCTTAAACCCCGGTTACCACCAACTCTCCACGCATTCACTGTTCACTCTGATGCTATGGAAACTTCTGGAGGAAAACACATAATCTCTCTGACTAGTCACCTTTTGAATTCATGACCACTAGATTCAAGTTGGCTCCTAGTATGACTCAGCAAACGTACTCAATCTCAAATTTACCTAAATACTAGGGAATCTGTAAAAACTAATGAAGCAAGGCATCACCCCAAGATTCTGAGTAAAGTTGTCTTGGTTACAATCATCTGGCCTTTGGAATTTTTAAATGCTCTCTGAGGTCATTTTAGTATGTAGTAACGTTTGAGAATCTCGAGTCTGAATGGCTATTTTATTCTCTCCCCTTTCCTCGCACCTCCAACACCTCCTTCCCCACTCTCAGTCAATGACCTTGTTTCTCATTTATCTGAGAAAATTGAAGCAATAAGTAAACAGTTGCTCCCTAGCCTCATGTCAACGTATCTTCCCATGGGGCTGCATTGGTGCCCAACACTGGATCACCAGTCTTTGCTCTGATGTCGGAACCCACCTTGTGTGTTCTAGATCTCATTCCCTCTTACCTACTCAAGGACATGGCTCCAGCAATTAGCTCTACTCTCCTGCATCACCAATTTCTTCCTCTCTTCCTGGTGATTCCTGTGTGTATTCTATGCTATTATTTTCCCATCTTAAAAACATCCTCTCTTGACCATACTTCCCACTTACAGTTTCAGCTCCATTTCTTTGTTCCCCTCAAACGTGAAACTGAAACATGTTCATTTTTCAACACTTGTTCTCTTACCTCTTTTTTGCGATGGAGTCTGCTCTGTAGCCCCAGGCTGGAGTGCAATGGCATGATCTCAGCTCACGGCAACCTCCGCCTCCTGGGTCCCGGTTCAAGCAATTCTCCAGCCTCAGCCTCCAGAATAAATGGGATTACAGGCATGCACCATCACACCTGGCTAATTTCGGTAGTTTTAGTAGAGACAGGGTTTCACCATGTTGGCCAGGCTGGTCTTGAACTCCTGACCTCGTGATCTACCTGCCTCAGCCTCCCAAAGTGCTGACTTGTTCTTACCTCTTATGTCTCTCCTTAATTTTCTCTTAACCCAAATCCCTCTTTCAATTATGCCTTTACTCCCAACACCTTTTGAAACTACTCATCAAGGTCACTAAAGGCTGCTGATATGGTTTGGATCTGTGTCCTCACACAAATCTCATGTTCAATTGTAACCCCCAATGTTGGAAGTTGGGCCTAGTGGAAGTTGATTGGATCGTGGGGCAGAGTTCTCATAAATGGGTTAGCACCATCCCCTCTTGGTACTGTATAGTGAGTGAGTTCTCATGAGATCTGGTTGTTTAAATGTGTGTGGCTCCTCCCCACTCTCTCTCTTGCTCCTGCTCTGGCCATGTAAGACATCCTTGTTTGCCCTTGCCTTCTGCCTTACTTATGATTGTAAGTTTTCTGAGGCCTCCCCAGAAGCAGAAGCTGCTATGCTTCCGGCACAGCCTGCAGAACTGTGAACCAATTAAACCTGTCTTCTTTGTAAATTACCCAGTCTCGGGTATTTCTTTATAACAGTGTGAGAATGGACTAATACAGCTACCAAGTTGTTTAATCCAATGGTCAATTCCTAAGTTTCACCTTCTTTGACAAATAAGTAGCATTTGATACAATCAATAACACTTTCCTCCTGGAAACAGTTTATTTGACTTCTTGAACAGGAATCAGCAAATTATAGCCTATGGATCAAATGAAGTCTGCTGCCTCATTTTTAAGTAAAGTTGTATAACATAACCATGTTCATTTGCTTACCTGCTGTCTCTAGCTGTTTTCCTTTTGGCCTATGAAGCCTAAAATATTTACTATCTGGCACTTTACAGAAGAAGTTTGCCAATGATCCCTAACTTCGTCTTGACTTCAATCCTTGTCTTCCTTTTACCTCACTGTTCACTCTCTTTTTAGGCTCTTTAACCAGTCCCTTTTCATCTCCCAAGCCTCTTAATGTAGAAATGTCCCAAGATTCAGTCTTTGGAACTCTTCTCTTCTCTGTTTACACTTCCTGGGTAACCTAATCCAGGCCGATAGCATTAAATTTCATCTTTCCTGGAATGCTTCCTTGAATCCCAGTTTTATTGACAAACTGTCTATTTGGAAACTTCACTTTGATGACTAAACATATCTCGAAATTAATTTGTCAAAAACTGAATTCCTGACCTTCTCTCATATCTGTTCCTTCTGCAGTTTTTCCCATCAGAGTAAATGACACTCTATCCTCTCAAAAGGTTAAACCAAAAATCTTGGATTCATATGTGACTCTTTCATATATATATTATATATATATCCTCTTAGGAAATTCTCTTGTCTTTATCTTCAAAATATATTCAAAACCCACCACCTGTCATTATCTCTACTGCTACCACCATAAACCAAGTCATCATCATTTCTGGCCTAAACTATTTCAATGGATTCATAACTGGTCTCCCTATCCTTTCCTTTGTTCCTATCCTCAATCTGCCGTGCCAATCCTCTCTCATTTGATTCTCAATATAGAAGCCAGAGTTATTCTTTCAAAATATTAAGTTACATGACATTATGCCTTTTTCAAAACCTCCCATTCACATCCCATTTTACTCATATTAACTATCAATCTTTTAAATTACAAGACATTACATGATGTTTATGAACTTGTCTTCTTTTTCTCCTCCATTCTTTACTGTGCTGCAGGAACTCTGACCTCTGAACTCTTCTTTGAACATGACATACATGTTCATTTCTCTTGTTGTTTACATTTGATATTACATTTGGGATGCTCTTCCCTGAGATATCCTAATACCTCAATCCCTTATCTCCTTCCCTTCTTTTGCAAATATCACCTAATCAGCAGAGTCTTCCCCATCCATCCTATTTAAAACTGCAAGTTCCTCTCGGTATTGTATATTCTACCTTCCTGCTTTATCTTTCTCTAAAACATCTCTCACTATGTAAGATATTTTATATATTTATGTTACTTACTGCATATCTCTTTACATTAGAAAACATTTTCCATGAGGCTAAGATTGTTATATGTTCTATTTACTGCTGGATCCCTGGTTAGCAGAAGAGACTTCATAGGTATTCATGAACATGTGTTGATTGAATGAACACTTGGAGTTGAAAGAAAACAATCAGAAAGTTGCTCAATTTTTTTACTTCTAATTTTCCTTCAGCAAATTCCCAAAGAAACATGTATCCTAGTTTTTTAGCCCAATTCCAATATTAATTGTTTCTACATTTCTACCAGGTTTTGTATTAGAGCTAAGGAATCCCAGAATTACTTAGAGCAATATTGTTTAATGTGATAGGACAGTTAAATTGTTGTAAGTGCCAGAAAATGTTCAATCTACAGAGCTAAAAGATGGTATCACAGAGGGGACAAGCATTTGCTATCTTCAAAGATAATCCAGCATTTCCCAGGATGAACAAGAGTTGCAGAAGGAGCAGGGAGAACACTGATAGAGGGAATATAACAAGAAAGAAGTATGAAACAAGTATTCACCACAATACTTCTATACAGCTGAATCATATGATGATTTTGAAAAAAAGAACAAATGACAGGGTATGAGTCTGAAGAGATAGGCATTGGCCAGATGGTCTGTATTAAAAATGTTAGGAGTAGGGACACAATAATTTACCTGAATACAAGTGAACTTGACATTTACAACTGATTATCTTCAAATAAACCACACTTTGAGTCAATGTGAAAAACTTCCATGTTCCACTTAGCATGCATTTAAAATGTGTATACACATACCATTTATATCTATACATACCCTTAGGCCAGTACCTCCATCTCCTTATATTCCGCTCTATATAAATACACTGTATCTATATTACACTACATACAGAAGATTCCAGAAGATGATAATTGTCCACTTTTCAACTATCCAAAATTTAGGGAAGAGAGGCAAGAAGTACAGGAGTAGGACATCTGGGAGTTCCAGGACTGAGCTGGCCACTTATGAGCCAAATGGCATAGATCAAGACTCTTAATCCCTGCACGTGTTAGTCTATTCATCTATAAAGGAAAATAATACCAGCCCTCACAGGGATTGCTCTAAGGATTTTAGGAGGTAATGGGAAATATATAGTAAAATATAAATGCTATAAAAGATATTATCAGTAGGAATACTAACAGTATTAAAGGAAACCTTAATTCAAGATTTATGCATATCAGATTAATAGAGATTTCTTTAGCCAAAACTCAGAGTTCAATTTTTATAACTCTGTCAAAAGTTCAAGAATGGAGATATACATGAAAGCCATGACAATAACTTCAGTGTTTATTTTCCTTAATTTTTTATTTGGCAAATATTTATTGAAAACTTGATAATTAAACAACAAAAATTGGACATTTATCAAAGGTCATATAATGTTCTATGTTTATTTTAATTATCTCATTTAATCGTCCCTGAATACCTATAACGGAAATGCTATTATTTACATTTTACATATGTCAAAAAGAAAACTCGGATAGTTACTGTAAGTTGAAGGGCATCACACAACAAGTATGGGAGAAGCCAGGAGTCACAGCCAAATTTTATTCCAGTGCCAGAATCTGTAACCACTACATCAATTTATTCTGAGCCCTTTGCCCGCTATGCAGGCCCATAGTAGACCCTTAAGAAATTTGTTTGAGCAAAATTATACGATTAAACTCGTTAACAGCACAATTAAAACAAACGCATAATCTCCAAAGAGGTCTCCTTTAACTTTTCAAAATTAATGTTGTAATTGAGTCCTAGGCTAGACCATAAACCAAAGGATACACTATGAGTTTCTCAAGAACAGGGAAAGTACTTGGTTTATCTTAAACAGTTTGCAAATAGTGAATACACAAAATAGGTTTTAAATGAATGAAGCAGAGGCTAACCATAACGGAGCTATGTTTTATATACAAGAGCTTTAAAAGTACTCATAGTTACTACATCAGTATGTGGAAAGATGCCTGGGTTGATGGGCTCTGAAAAATTACAGATAATCATTAAATTAACAAGTTTAATATCTGTAATAGACAAAGAAATATCCAAACACAGAGTTATCATAAGTGTAGAATAGAAGAAAACTAAAGAAGAACCATGAGTCCAGCCGACAAATTAACCTAATCAGTCAGAGAAAGTTCAATCAGGCATATCTGTCCTACCTAAGGCCAAAATTAAGGTATTCTTTACAGCCAAGATGATACGTTATATTGGAAAATTGTGAAATATGGAGCTGTGGTGTTTGGGCAGGAAATAAATCTTAAGAATAACCAATTCTCAACTATTCCAACACATGCAAAATTGCACTATTAATTAACATGAAGATCCTATTGGCTTAACTTTCAAAAGTTACTTACAAAAACTAATGGTGTGTGCCATTGCCAAAATGTACTGGTTTGAGATGAGTAGAGAATTCACTCATTCAATATGCATGAGCATGTTTGCTGGGACAATCACTGTGTCATAAACAACAAAGTAAGAAGAAAAGTGCTCTGTTTTCAAGCAGTCATGGTAACTTATGGATACACAAATAACTACAAAAATGGGATTGGTGCAGCAATAGAAGTATGTATCACATGCTCTGGAAATATTGCATGGGTAAGGGGCAAACTCAGTAGGTTAAAAGAGACTTCAGAGAAGAAGAGACATTTGAATAGAACCTGGAGAGATTACTAGATGCTATCTAAATGAAAATGACTAAAGACCAAGGAAACAACAGCAGGAAGGACATGACCAACAGGGTGAAGATGGGAAAAAGTATAAGAGATTTAAATCATGGTGAATGGGTAAAGCTAACTATGTATAAGATGTACGAGAAAGTTAGACTGGTAGATGCTCAATCTATAAAGGTGAAATGGGTCAGGTTTAAACAGAACCATAGTGTAATGGAAAATGCCTGAGCTCTGCAGTCACAGCACAGGTTTTGAATTTTAGTTCTGTCTCTTACACCAGCTCCTTGAACTCGGAAAGATATTTAACCTTTCTGTGTATCAAGGTCTTCTGCTGCAAAGCAAGACATAACAATACCCTATCTGCAAAGGTCAGTTTGGGAGTTGGAGATAATCATGTTTTATATCTAGCAATATAAGTTTTTTAATAAATGATAATAATTATTATTATTGTTTCAAATTCATGCTAAAAAGTTTGGATTTCGTGGGTAGGCAATGAAGAGATCTGGAATGCTTTTAAATAAGGAAGTCAATATAAGTGATGAACAGGGGAAAATAACAGAGAAGCCAGTTAGCAAGGTAGTACAACAGTTCAGATGTAAATACAGGTGGCTTTGAAATAAGTTTCCAGCAGTAGGCATTAAAAGAAGGAAGTAAACAAGACATAATTTGGTGGTGGCCATGACAGGATGTGGTGACCAATTAGATCCGAGGCTGGAAAGTTAACTATGTTGATTACGGTTTCTGGAAAAGAATTAAAACCTTAAACTGTTACAGAAATACACACAAACACACACACACACACACAAAATTTGCAGAGTTATTTGTTTTCTGTCTGTACCTATGTTGGCAGCCCGGTGTATGACCTCCCACTCATCCCCAAATACAGATGGGTCTATTTAAATCCTATGCTAAATCCAATGCTAAAACTTGCAATTCTCCTTACCTCCTTGTTTTAACACATACACTCTCTCACGTAAGTCTCATTGATCGTTCTGCCAAATCCTAAGGTACATTTTTCTTCTAAGCTTAAATGATTAATGAATTCTTCAAAGACTAATGAGTTCGATAAAAGAGAGATCTAGTATTGCTCAATAATTTGGTACTCTGCCCATGTATTAGTGAGAAAACACGGCCATGAATTGATTATTGCTAATGATATCATGGTGCCTAAGCACCTGCAGTCCTTGTCTTCCTCTTGTAGGTCACTGGGATTTATAGATTATCTGCTAGAGATTACAAAGGAGAACCTTGAGTGGCAATGGCATCACACTCCCTTTGACTCCAAGGAACAGCTTCATCAAGAATTCTGAACCTGTTTTGCCAAAACTGTTTGTTCTTTTTTCATCCATATATTTTAAGACTATGAACAAAAATCACTCAGAATTTTCCAATTACTAATACATTATGACAATTTTATAGGTAATTTAGAAGTTTCGATACGGCAAGGGAAAAACATCTTCTCTTGTTATGATGGTTTCACTTTGGTAGAACAATACAGTTCTGTAGTTGGCAGTTGTTAGTTACTGAGATGGCTGTGAAACAGGAAATCCATCACACCCTGGCCAAGGAAACAAGTAAAACCTATGTCTTAAGGGATTTTTCAAAATCAGGGAAAGTAGTGTGGCTTAACTACACTGCAAATTCTATACTTCTCTTTCCCTTTTGATTTGTTTTTCATGAGATTGGATATGCAAGGTAGTTGAATATATGTATACTACATATAAATATTCTACATGTGCTTTTTTAGACTGGTGTTATGTGGCTGGAAAACAATAAAAATTGTATATATAAGGGTTTTCATAAATTATGGCAAGATATGCTTTTTAAGAACTTACATACATATTTTAGGTTAGGGTTTTCTTTCTGTTTTATTAAAGCCTATTAAAGCATGCAGTATTCCCAAGTGGTCTCATGTCCAAGTACTAACCAGGCCCAATCCAGCTTAGCTTAAAATGTTAGGTTTTTTAAAAAAGATAAATTTTTGTGGAAAATTATTTTAAGAGATTCTAACTTCAATGCTGTATGCTGTTGTTTTTTGTTTCACATTCACAAAGCTTATATAAGCAAAATGGTATTATTCATTATTGTGATACTCAAATGTAATTATCTGTAAGGATTTATTAGGGAGTTACAAACTTATGAATCATAGAAGTTAAGAACAGTTAGAACATCCAATTGACAAAATTGGAACTTATTTCTTCTAGTATGATTGACATGGTAACTGCTACAAAGTATATACTCTTCAATATTTGCTAAATGAATTAATGTTTGTTAAATAAATTAAGAATCTGTTCTTTGTGTACCTATTTGGTTCATTTCTAAATCCTTATAAAAAAGTGAAACTTGCTTACATGGTTTAGAATTTTATGTCAACATAAAAAATGTAAAAGTTTTGATGGGCCCAGTGGCTCAGGCCTGTAATCCCAGCACTTTGGGAGGCCAAGATAGGTGGATCACCTGAGTTCAGGAGTTTGAGACCAGACTGGCCAACGTGGTGAAACCCCATCTCTACCAAAAATACAAAAAATTAGCTCAGTGTGATGGCGGTCATCTGTAATCCCAGCTACTCGGGAGGCTGAGGCAGGAGAATCACTTGTGGCCGGGAGGTGGAGGTTGCAGTGAGCCAAGATCGCACCATTGCACTCCAGCCTGGGCAACAAGAGTGAAACTTTATCTTTATATATATATATATATTTCTAAAGATGAATTGAAAAAAATAAGCAAAAATATTGTCTATCCAAAGACCAGAATATATAGTGCTACACTGTAAAATTTGTATTCCTGAGTATCTGAGAATACAATTTCTTAGCTTTATAAAAAAATTAACACTAGGGAGAAAAATGGTGGACATTACTACTGTGAGAGTCTAAAAGCTATAATATTTTAATCTACCTTACTAAGACAAGCCAAGATTATAAACCTAACAAACGTCATCATAGGAATTAATGTACATGAACAGACAGGATTAAGAAATCGGTATGTGGCTATTCAAGTATTACATTCTAAATCTTCTAAAAACTGAGCAAAAATGCCTATACTGGAAAAAAAAAAAAAAGCTTTCTATATAATGGCAAGCTGGCTTCTTGAAATTCAATGTTTTGCCTGAATAACTCAATTTACATTTCCAAGTCTCTTGAGAATGAGACTAAAAATCATGTAACATTAAGAAGAAAATTCAGGAAGCCAGATTGGGAAAGAGCATGATGTAATGGTATAAGAAAAATCTGGAGGCCGGGCGCGGTGGCTCAAGCCTGTAATCCCAGAACTTTGGGAGGCCAAGACGGGCGGATCACGAGGTCAGGAGATCGAGACCACCCTGGCTAACACGGTGAAACCCCGTCTCTACTAAGAAAATACAAAAAAAAAAAAAAATACAAAAAAAACTAGCCAGGCGAGGTGGTGGGCACCTGCAGTCCCAGCTACTCCGGAGGCTGAGGCAGGAGAATAGCGTGAACCCGGGAGGCCGAGCTTGCAGTGAGCTGAGATCCGGCCACTGCACTCCAGCCTGGGCGACAGAGTGAGACTCCGTCTCAAAAAAAAAAAAAAGAAAAATCTGGAATAATACAATTCATATCAAACACACATTTGTCTCTGTGGGTTTTAATAAGTAACCAAAACTCCAGCTTGGAAATGCTTTTAAATGAATAAATAAATAAATATAACTATACAGTAGCTTCACACCAACAAGATCTGGTTTAAAGTAAGTTGGAAGCTATGTGTTTTAGACTTCTTCCTTATTGAAGCATGTATTGTCAATTAGTTCACTTTACCATATAGCATACGGCTTTGATACAGATGTCAAAGAATGAGGGATGAATGAATGATAAGATACACAGCTTTTACTATGGAAAACAACAAATTTCCATTGTTCCATTGTTAAAAATGACTTCTTTTTATTCAATAAATTAGTCTAAAAAGTGTATACAATACCTAATAACTCTGACTACTAATCACTTCTAAAGAAACATATAAAGAAAATAACATGTATTCCCACCACTGCTCCTGGTTTATTACTGCCTCTGCACTCATCCCATCTCTATATGTGCATGTGCACATACATGCACACAAATGTGCACATATGTGAATATACACATAAATTTGCATAACATCGTAGAAGTGTGATTCCTGCATTTTTCACATAAAATTGAATTTTGAGCATTGTCTCCATATTTATTATATATTTGAAATTTATTTTCCTTCTACATAATGCTGAACTCATAATATGTTATTTTATGGGAATACTATGATTTATTAACAATTTCCCTTGGTTATTATAGAATCATCTAACAAATGTATTTTCTAATGTTTTCCTCAAACTTGTTCTGTGAGGCCGACCTTATTATTCCATTTTGCACTTGGGTAAAAGAGGCTAAGGGACATAAATTATTTGCCTGCCTAAGGTCATAGAGTCTGAAAGTGGCAGGACCAGAACTTCCACATGATGAGTAATGAGTATGAAATAACTCACAATTTGCATTTTTGAACTTCCATAAACTCCTTACACCTGATGTTACTTTGTATCTGAGCCCCTCAAATTAATAATAACCTACACTTCATTAGCTAACTAATAATTATATACCATAATAATTAACTAATGGCTACAGAACTAATGGCTCTTGACTAAGGGTTGTCAGTAATCTAAGTACACCCAAAATAATCTTAGAGAGCAAAAAGAAGTCCACCAGCTTATAACTATATATTACATTTTATAAAGGAGATCTTTGCCTAAGAGACTTTCAAAACTACATTTTAGATAACATTTATAAGGAAGAAATTCTCTTTTGGTTCTCAAGAAGTAGCTAGCATGCCATCTGGCCCCGCTGCCCTTATGATAAAAGAATGTGGGAAGCAACTTACAGTAAGTGAAAAGAGACACACTACAGGGATCAAAAGTGAGGGACGCTCTCTCCCAGGCACAAGATTTCTAACTGCTTTATCAATATATTTTCTCCTCTTTACAAATTAAAATGTAAGTAAAGATGATTTCTACACCCCTTAGGGATTATTGAAAATAATCTTTAAGGTGGAAGACTTTTTCCACTTTAACATTCATTCAACGAGTGTATCTTGCTTGTTAGGCTGTGCATGCCTGCACTGTAACAATCTCAATCGTACGTGTCAATATATACTCAGGCAACTAGTGATGTTCATAGGGAAGTTAGAAGTTGGCATGTGCAACTCAGGAATGGTTTGATCTCGGTGTTTAAATGTCAAGTGCTTGTAATGATAAGTGAGGTCATGGAAATAGATAAATCACCAAAGTAGTGAGCCTAGAAAGACAAGAGATTTAAAGGTAAAGAGTTGAGGGGAGATCTTTAATTTAAGGAATAAGAAGAAAATTTGCTCTCTATGTAAAGTAGAATTTTTTTTTAATAGCTTAACTTTCTCATTGGCCAAGGGAACTAAATAAAAGAGTTTTGATTTAGAACAGTATGTAGATGTAAGGGTAAAGAAGGAAAGGAAGTTACATATAAATCTAAATACTGGATATGAGATTGAACATTTGTGAGGCTGAAAGAGTAATATAAGACTTATGTAACTGATTGTGGCCAATAGTATATGTGGCCATTAGTATATATATAACTTAAATCATGAATAGTTACACCAACACCAGCAGGATGGAGTTACCAAGTGATCATTGCAAAAGGAGCCTTGTCTTTGGTAGAGAAGTTTCACATATTTTGAGTGGCAAAAGTTAGCAACTATTGCAGTGTTCATGTAACTGGGAAAGGAGACCAGTTCCACAAGCTCAACTGTTTGGTCACTGTTTTGGCCTAGCTTTTGCCCATTGGTAATTGTGTTATATCACAACAGCAATCAATTTACAAGCCAAAAGGTGGAATTTGCAACCAAACTAAAACCGATAAAAATTGAACCAGTACTAATTGAGTTGGCCACCTCTTGTGGAAAACCATTCAGAAAGCTTCCAACAAGCCCTAGCCTCTAGACTATAATAATAATGGTTTTCTTTGTGATGCCTAAATGATTACAGGTAAAGAAAAAATAAATCATGCTTAAAAGAAAATATCACTAATCTGGAGGAGAAGAAGACCTCAAATCAGCGGTAACTGTTCCAGTCGAACTTTGATGTAGATCTTTACATTAAAATTTAGATGATGATATTAGAACCAAATACTTGATAAAACAGTGGTTTAGCATTCAATATCTACAGTTGTATAAAGATAACTTTTGGGTTTGCTTAATTGATACATTGCAACCACTATGTTATTTACATAAAATACTGGCCACGAAAGACTTTAAAATTGCTCCTGTGTCATACAGACTGAAACCAAAAGCAACAACAAGAGGAGAGGGGAAGGGTTGGCAGAGGATGATCATTTTGCAAAGCCACATAAGGAAGCAAAACCACTGCCTATTAGAATGCACATGAGTTGGTCAAGAAATAACACTTTGCCTTCCAGCAGCAATGTTTGGCACTCTCACAGTCACCCTTCTTCCCTGCTGTAGATGACATCTGAATACCTTAAGGCATTCTCATACTCAGAATTCTTGATCTGTCAGCTAATTGGAAAAAGAGGAAATAAGAAGAACAAGAGTAATAACTTCTGGTCACAAGTAACTAATAAGTAAAAACATTCATTTATGCTTCAGAAAACAAAGCATAACCATGTATTCCTTCAGAAAAGCAGAGAAACATAATTTAGCAATTATAAATGCTAAGGACTGGTTTCTTATAACAAAAATTGCAAGTTTCATTAGAAGTCTAATTGTAGAATTTCTGTTTTGCTCTAAATTGGGGACCTATGTGGATGTATGTTTGAAAACCAAGGTAACGCACCTTAACTTAATGTTTATTGAATATTGGTGCCATGATGTAGCCCCATCATCTAACCCATTCCAAAGAAGTAAAGGGGCTTTGCGGGTCTTTTTTAGTACGTGCCTAACATGGTGCCCCGAGAATAAAAGGCACAAAATACATGTTTATCAAATTAATCAATAAATTGTCCTGGAAAAGGTTACTTTTACATCATTCGTCACAAGAAAATTGTATTTCTAACAGCACTCTTTATGATAAATGGCTTTACTAAATAACTTCATGGTATAAAGGAAAATGAAATCTCATCAGGACACAACCACCAAGAGAACACAGATAGCTTTATTATTTTTATCACATTAGTACTTGCATTCCTGATAGACAGATACTGCAACCTGGGCCCATATGAAAGCTACGCTGAAATCAATGCCAATCTTATAGGCAAAGAACTAGAGGATTTAAAATGAAATCAAGTGCAAGTCTCTCTGATATTAATGCCAGTTCAATGAGTTATGAAGTTTTGAAGCTGTCCTTAGAGACTATAACTTAATTCCTGAAGTTTATTTTCTCTACTAGGTAAAAGAACTGAATTAAGAGGAGCAAAAAAACAGTTCAATTAAGTAAACAGTTTTATGTAAAAAGCATTTTTTTTCAGACCTTTAGTGTTGCTGTCTGTCTTCTGAGAGAGAAAAAAGGCTCACTTTCCTTCTATAAGCTCAACATGTTCTTAAATAAATGATCAAACTGGAACCTAACCCAAATTCTGTACCTTGAAATGCAGGTGCTAATTTCAGGGTATTAAATAATAAGCTTACTCATATGCACACTAATAATTATCTTACTATTAAGGTTCAATTCTATCATATGGGATGTTTAAAAGAGAAATTTGAAGTTCTTTTTCAATATGAAGTATGGGGAAAGAGCATTATGTAAGTATGGATGAAAAATAAATTATTTCCCACCATTTCACCCATTTCTTAAAGGACTTTGACTTCTGAGCTAATGTAATATGAGATTGAGCTTTGTGTATGTGTGCGTGTGTAACATTCTTTTACAATTCTACACAGGTGGACAGTATACAAAGCACAGAACAAGACAAACAAGGTGTCTTGTAGTGAGAACTAAACTAAGGTGTATATTACAGAAATAGTCAAAAGAAAAATTCACACACGCACATACACAAAAAAAAAACTACTTCAAAATCATAAACTGTGATTCTGATCCCAAACCTTAGAGAAAAAACAGAATTACGGAAATTATTTCAAGACTACTTGGTTACCCAAATAGGATGTAAGACAAAACCAAGGTCTCACAAAAGGGGAACATTTTGAGATGCCAAGAAATGAGAAAAAATCCAGAAAGAAAAATAAAATGGAAAAATTAATACTTGCACTTAAAGAGCAAAAAACCCAATTTATGCTGTATCAAATAGTGTAAAAATTGGGGGAATAATTTGGAAATATCTAGAAACAAAATGCACATACCTTTTGCAGAAAGAATTTAACCACTAGAAATTTATTCTACTGCTAAATTCCTACCAATATGCAAAAATAGGTGTAAATGAATAAGCACCATATCATGCATCTTAATAACAAAATTTGTATATGACCCAACCATCCATGACAAAATGAATGGTTAATTTAGTCATTTAGTGGAAAATACATCCATTGCATGGAACACCCTGCAGAAAATAAAGGGAAATAAAGAAATCGATACGTGCAGAGACAAATTGATAGGATTTCTGTAAAAAAGGAAGCCAGTTACTTAATAGACATATGTCTGCATATGCGTAGATACTTTATGTAAAAGTGGATAGGCAAGTCTCAAATGTGTTTATTCCTGGAAATAAAAATGGTGGTGTCAGATGGAAGTGGAAGCATTTGATGGTTTCTTCTGATGTTATACCATTCTACACTGATGCATTTTTAACCACTCACATCTATTTATAAAATTAAAAGAAGTATTAAAATATTTTCAAGGATTACTTTAAATGATGTTATATTTAAATATACACTCGTAAAAAATTTCCTAGATATATGACTAAGTCACAATAACAAGGCACAGAAAACAACGTCAAGTATAATTTATGTAAATATATATAAGCACAGATACACATAGAAAATTGAGTAGAATGATACATATAAAAATATAATGGATTGTGAAAGGCGTAAGTTTCTGCAAGAAGGTGGGGTAGGGCGAGGGAAGTAAGGTGAAAAAGGGTATATTGTGTATTTTACCACAATTAAAATTTTAGAAAAAGAATAAGAGAGAGAAGATGATGGAAGTTTGCACAGAAAAAGAAACTCACTTAAGAATTATAGAGATTCTGGAATGATGGAACAAGAGCAGTTAAAATCAATGCCAGAATTAAACACACAACTTCGGAAAACTTTCCAGGGAATAATAACACCCAAACATGCATATTTAAGGATCCTCGGTTTTCCAGGACCGTGGTCTTCAAAGGAGGATGGGCATATTATTAGAGATGGCTTTGATTAATCCCTTGCAGCATAAAGAATATATCAGAAGTTTAATTTTCATTAATTTTAATTTCATCTACTTGTATATATATTTATTAATTTCTATGCATTAATTATTGATATCACTTACAGATATAAGAGTAAAACATGCAATTGATTCATAAACTGATATACCTATATTGGGGATAAGCAGAGGAATATATAATGTAAAATAGAAATCATCTTTATTAAGGCAGTATTTATGAGATACAACCAAAAATGAACATATTCTGGCCACAGATTTAAATGACAAAGGCAAAGAAAAAAGTACTTCTAGGCAGCAAAAACAAGATGTACTCAAAAGAATGAAAATCCAAATTGTCCTTATTTTCCTTTGCAACATTAAAAGTCAAATAACGTTGAAGCAGTGCCCACAGATTTTTTCAAAGAATGGTTGTGATTCAATAATTGTATTTTCAGTCAAGAAATTACAGAAGTGGAATATATCTTCCGATTTAGAGAATCCTAGAAAATATTTTACCCATGTATTTTCCTTGAACAAAATCCTTCAAAAAGCACTCCAAGTAACTGAGAGTTATCAAAATCGTGAATTTAAAAATGCCACAATATAAAACCTTGATAGCTGATAAAGCCAACAAACAACATGTCATACAAACACACACACACACACACACACACACACACACAATCATGTCTCAGTATCCACAGGGAATTGGTTCCAGGATGCCCCCCCACCCCCTGCAACAGATACCAATTTCTGAAGATTCTCAAATTTCTTAAATAAAATGTTGTAGTATTTGTGTGTAATCTATGCACATACACGCATATACTTTTAAATCATCTCTAAATTACTTATAATACCTAATAAAATACAAATACTGTGCAGTATAACACATGCTGTGTTATATTGTATTTTTATTTATAATATTTTTATTGATACATAACTACTTGTTATTTTATTTTTTTCTGAGTATTTGCAATCTACAGTTGGTTAATACATGGACGTAGAACCCATGCATAAGGAGTACTCTTTGTGCATGCGACATAATTAAAATCAAATGTAATTTTTGGGAGAAAGAAAATGAAACAAACGTCTTACTAACAGGAATCTGGGTCTCAGATGCCAAACTTTAATAACCGAAACTTGGAAATGGGAGAGTAAAAGGAAAAGAAAATTATCTGAAAACAAAGTGGTACTGCCAGAAAAACAAGCTAAACATAAGAAAATGTAGTTTGAATTTTAAGCCAAAGGATCTTCGTCATTATTAAAGATTGTACTCATAATGTGTAAGCAAACTAGAAAACAAAACATTGCTAGAGAGTTCTATATAAAGCTTAGTTATTTCAATGTTCATGTTTTCCAATAGAGAACCCGATTATGAAAATGAAATCTGATTATTTTTCTTCCAGAGAACATAGGTCTCATAGCAAAATATTTGATGTTCCTAAATTTCAGAAAAGAACAAATATATGTCTTCTAATGCCATTCCTAAGCTGTACTTTTTCCTCCCAGGCTGTGTCTTAAGGGCTAAAATGATGTAAATATGTGGATTTAGATAGTTTGGGCACTCTTAAAGTAACACCTTATATAAGAAAACATAAGATTTAAAAATCTAGTTTATTCTTTGATTGAATCAAATGTCGACACAAATAGAAATATTCATACCATTATATCAAAAAATAAAATTATATCTATTTATCTAGACCAATATTTCTCAAAGCGTGGCAATTTTGCTTCCCAGGAGACAACTGGCAATATGGAGAGTATTTAAATATGAAGCCAAAGCAATTATAATTAACTTGGGAGAGGGGGAATGAACAGTCACATGGATACAAAGTCAGCCATAGAAAATGGCTCCCCAATACTATGCAGCCATAAAAAGAATGAGTTCATGTCCTTTGCGGGGACATGAATGAAGCTGGAAACCATCATTCTCAGCAAACTAACACAGGAACAGAAAACCAAATGCCACATGTTCTCACTCGTCAGTGGGAGCTGAACAATGAGAACACATGGACAAAGGGAGGGGAACATCACACACTGGGGCCTGTCAGGGGATGGGGACCAAAGGGTGGGAGAGCATTAGGACAAATACCTAGTGCATGCGGGGCTTCAAACCTAGATGATGGGTTGACAGGTGCAGCAAGCCACCATGGCACGTGTATACCTATGTAACAAACCTGCATGTTATGCACATGTATCCCAGAACTTAAAATAAACTAAAATGAAATGAAATAAAATAAAAAACAGAAAGAAAATAGCTCCCCAAACCTCATTTACAGTTGTCCTTAGGTTCTATTTTCAAGCTTTCTTTAACTGTGGTGTGTTGACATTGCTTTGTGGTCCCTACCAGAGTAACAAGAGTATCAAATGAGGATGTACAAGAAATACTTTCTCTATATTCTTAGCAGACTCAAACCCTTCCCTAGCTAGTAAAATGTAGTGCTTCATGGGCATAAGCTATCTGTTCGTGACATTACTCGCAATATTTATCTGGATTTCATAAACATTTCCTCTTAACCATATTCTCTTTTTCTTTTTCTTTTCCTTTTTTTTTTTTTTTTGAGACAGAGTCTCGCTCTGTCGCCCAGGCTGGAGTGCAGTGGTGTGATCTCGGCTCACCGCAACCTCCACCTCCTGGGTTCATGCCATTCTCCTGCCTCAGCCTCCCGAGTAGCTGGGACTACAGGCGCCCGCCACCACACATGACTAATTTTTTGTATTTTTTCAGTACAGACAGGGTCTCACTGTGTTAGCCAGGATAGTCTCGATCTCATGACCTTGTGATCCGCCCGCCTCGGTGTCCCAAAGTGCTGGGATTACAGGCCTCAACCACCGCGCCTGGCCCTTTACCCACATTTTCTTAACAGAAACAACTGCAATAACAGCAACAACAATAATAATAAACTCTAAACAATTTTGGAGAACTCTAGCAATGTGTAGCAAATTTTCAACCACTTCAATATAAGGATGGAAAAGTATCTTTGCCCTGGCACTTATCATATAGATTACTTGGCATATACTTGTCCTTTTGAAGGTTTCTCTTAAGGGTTTTGCTGAGTATTTTTATTTTGAACAAAATGGCCATAATATTCAAGCAAAAGGGCAGGATTTTCAGAAAATATACTGATGCTATTTCCTACTGAACATTGTGGTTGACTCAAGCCATAATTATTATAGTCCCTCTATCTTTTGATATTCCATAAGAGATTATTTTAAAGACACATATCAAGAAATACTTTAAAATGTTGAAGTAAACCAAAATGCTAAACCTCCTTTTCCTAATGCTTTTTGTACTTATCGTGACATCATGATAATGAGGTTATATTCAGGAGAAAAATTAATGAGTAATAGGAACTCAGGTCATGTGAGATTTTAGCAGGAATCTCTATGATCATCTATAACAATGACAAATATTTAACACATAATTTAACACATAGGTATACACGTGCCTCATCTTACCTAATGGCCAGTTCCTTTTCTGCACAGAAATATCTTCTCACTTTTGCAAATTAGTGTATTTATCCAACATTCAACTGTATCTTTATCTATTTTTTATCTTTCTCCTTTGTTACCTGGTCCTCTTCTCTCCATTTGAGCCACGGTATAAACAAATGTAGTTACATTACATTATGTTCAGGGACAGAAAAGAGCACATTTCATTTATTAAATAAATGTAGAGTGAAATTAAAGTACAAAGAAATGAAACTGCAATGGCTGAAATAAAATATGTGCTACAAGCAATAAAATTCAGATTTAGTACTGAAAAAATGAAATCAGTGATTCAGAAATTGAGGAAAACTATCCAAAATACAGTAAAAATAAATAATGTTTAACATCTCTAAAAGAAAATCTCCAAATTTTTACAGAATGCGAGACATAAATGTCATTGCTAGGTAAACATCTCTTACAAATCAAAAGAAAACATAAAAATATGCAAATAACATAATCCTGAATTCTACATAAGAGAAACATTTGTATTAAGTATGAAAATATGATAAAATTCAAGTGAATTGCTAAATAATTTGGAATTATAATTACATACTATTTTTCACCTACCAAATTAGCAAAGGCTTAAATAATATTGGTGATAAGGGGATGAAACAAACACTGTCTTATACTGGTGAGTATAAATTGGCACAATTTTTATGAAAAGATATTTCAGAATAATTAAAATTATTAACTACATTCCAATGAATTTCCACTTACAATAAATTTTTAAAACACAGCACTAAGATAAAAGGCCATATGAGCCATTATAAATGAATCTTAATATATGTAAGGATATTAAGGAATGTTTCCTTGCACGGAAAAAGAGGAAGTTATGAATAGTTTCTATAGAATGATCTGCATTTTATTTTAAATAAAGAAATATGTATTAAAAATTAGATACACAACAAAGTGTCAATATAAACAAATATCGGGGTAGTAAGATTATAAGTAATTTTCTTTAATTATTTGTCCTTACTTTTGCATTTCAAAAATGATGTTACATTTCTTTATAGTTAAAATATGCTGATCATCATGTATCTCGATAAGTATCAAAGAGGAAAATATAGGTTGTTTTAAAAAGAGCTGAAGATATTTATATGCTGGTTACAGGATACAAATTTTCAGATAGATAGGAGGAACAACCTCAAGAGATCTATTGTGCAACATCATGACTACAGTTAATATCAATGTATTGAAAATCACTAAAAAAAATAGATTTCAAGTGTTCCCATCACAAAAAGATGGTATGCATGTGAGGTGATGCATATGATAACTGGCTCCATTGGCCATTCAAAAATGTATGTATATTTCAAAAGATCATGATATCCACAATATATACAATATTTATCAATTACAAATAAATAAATAATATTTTATTTTTATTTTATTGTTTGAGAGGGAGTCTTGCTCTGTTGCCCAGGTTGCAGTGTAGTGGTGCTATCTGGGCTCACTGCAACCTCCACCTCCCAGGTTCAAGCCATTCTCCTGCCTCAGTCTCCTGAGTAGCTGGGATTATAGGTGCCTACCACCATGCCCGGCTAATTTTTGTATTTTAGTAGAGACAGGGTTTCACCATGTTGGCCAGGCTGGTCGTGAGCTCCTGACCTCGTGATCCACCTGCCTCGGCCTCCCAAAGTGCTAGGATTACAGGCGTGAGCCACTGTGCCTGGCCAATATTTTAAAACATTAAAAAAACCTGAATTCCGTTCTACAAGTGATCAGAGATAAACTCAAAATAAGTGATATACTAACAAAAAAACACTAATGAACTGAGGCTGGTGTTGTATAAAAGAAATAGAAATGAATGTTGAAGGCAGTAAGAGACATAGGAATAAGTAAAATATGTGCAAATATTAATTACATATTTTACATACATAATAAAATTACAAAAGTTAAATATATCTTAAGAGAAGGGCTTCATTAAAATTCTTAAAGTATTTAAAATTTAGTTATAGTTAAATGGAGACTAAAAATAAAATGTAAGGTGGGAATTAAAATTAACTATATGAAATTGTCATTCTTATGTGTCAAATGAGTTAAATATTAGTAATTTTTAATGATTTAACCTAATGTATTTGAAGATTTTGTTCATTAGGTAAATTAGAAATTAAACAAATCTCTTATTCTAAAGTGCCAAAAATTTTCCATTTTTTAAAAAGCTTTTCCTTTAATATTATGGGGAAGTGACAATGCGATTGTGTATGTTTAAATAATACATGTAACTCATGATAACCTAACTAAAGTGGGGGCAATCCAGTCACACACAGGTTGAAAAAAGGTGAGAGGTAGAAAAAAAATTAGAAATTAAACAAATCTCTTTTTTATTCTGAAGTGCTAAAATGATAACTGAAATTGCAATGAAAATGGAGCAGAGCTGGAATTCAAACCCCTTGTTTTCTGATCCACATGCCAGTACTCACAAATCTTGTAACACTGAAGACACTATATGAAACTATTGGCTTATCTAGATTTCTCAGTGTTGACTTAGAAATTTTATTAGTTTATTTTAAAACTCATTTTGAAGAGTTTTAAAAGAAAGAACACTGAAATTGAACGCCTATGCTGTGTCAATTGCATTTCTTTGGTTATGAGCAATTGACTGCCATCAATGACTGAGGTATTAAATATCAAGGACAATGAAAATATTTGAGTTTTTTATGCACTATATGAAAGTGACCACATTTTTATAAGTATTAGTTAAATGTAGCACTAAAACTTAACTTGACATAATTCAACGTCTCCTTAATGATTCATGAGTCACTTTCAAATCTTGAAATAATGTAATGTCAATGGTATTAAATATTGGTTTATTTAACCTATAGATGTGTGGAAACAGGCAGTTGACAGAAAGTAGTCTTGTAGGATGCAATTTAAAGTAACTGCCTTTAAATGATCTGGCATTAAAACTAAACTTTAGTTTGTATCTAGAACGGAAGATCTGAGCTCCAGTAATTAATGTAAAAAAAAGTTCCAATTCATAAAGGTGGGATTATGTTGATACCATGTTTTTTTTGCAACGAGTACTAAAAACTATAGATGCAAATTTATGATCCACCTCGGGACAGCCTTACTCTGGCACAAGCTTTTCTTCCCAAAACTGTCCCAATTCCCTCTTCTACTGATTATTACTTTGTAATGTATGTATTTTTATGAAGAACGTAAAAATCTTTCAAGAACAAGGCTGAATAATAAATAGTTAAGCATGCAGTAAAAATCATAAAGGAATGCACATTTTCTTCGTCTTTGCAAATTCTGAAATATCTGCTACTGTAAAGAAGTGATCCTATTCCAAATGGAATAAAACATAATGGTTTGGTCATCTTAATGTTAGCTTCATTGCATGCCATACAGATTAATAAGCTTAAATCCCATTTCTTCTCCCAGGAAAATCTATTAAAATACGACTGGGTATCTGATTAGCCAAAATGATTATAATATAAATTATGTAGCTTTTTAAGAATATAGCTGAAATTTTGCACATAAAAATTTAATTGAATAGATTTGGACTTTTCCTTGTATTATTCATAACAAGAAAACACCATCAATTTCACTGGCTGCTATAGTCCATATTCAATAGTCCACAATGAATACAAATGAGCTTTATTCAACAACGCAATTTGTCTACACTATAGTTTTTTGAAATATTAAACAGCAAGTAATTATTTATCAAGAAAATGAAAACCCATGACACAGATCAAGTTGCCAGGGGATTAACCATAACAATGGACTTTCATTAATGTGTAAAACTACTTATAATTCTAGTAAAAATAAATTCAGTTTTATCACGACCCATGTTTTATCCTGCTGATATAACTATGCATATATTTCTGTTAATATCAAAGTAAAAGCCAGAAATAAAATGGAGATAAATATCAGTATACTGAAAATGTGCCTTTGTTTAGCCTTTTAAAAGTATCACCAAATGTACTTTATTCTAAGGATGTTAAACACTACATATTTCCATAAAAACATTTTTCCTGTCTTTTCAAACATGACTGTCGTCAATAATGGTTTTCTTTCCTTTGAGTCAAATGTGTCAAAATTAGTTTCATTATTCGTAGTGATACTGGTAGATTGTATTTCCTGATATGCACCCTATATTTTCTTCAACTGGAAAAAAAAATACAAATAATGACTCTAAAAATATTTGCTTAGATGAGAAAAATGTGTATTCTATTTTTCCAATTTTTTAAAAACTTGTTCATGGCAGAAGGCTGGTCTTTATGTCTAAAGGAAGAGCTTTTCTAAAAGTTTTAAGTAGATTAGGAAGGTTAAGAAATAAATTTTACGTTGCTGTTATGTATGTTACATTTAAATTTCTTTTTGCATGTACATATAACCCTATAATTTATAAGCGTAAGTTTTTAAAATGCCCATTAATTCTACCAAATACCTGGTTTCCTTAAATTCTTTGTTTTTAAATATACATCAAGCCCAGGATATTTAACAACTTAATAAAGGCATACTTTAAACTAAAAGTATAAATTTTTGGAAATGTGTTTTAAACTTTAAGTAATCCTTAAATATATTAATAATTAAAATGAATGTTTTCTGTTTTTATAGTTAGTATCACCATAAGTTAAGACAAATGAAAGTGTGTATGGGGAAATTCTCTACGGCATTCTATTTATTGTACATATAATGTAACTGGACATAACTGAATTAATAAAAGAACAAGTAACTTGCCCGTGGCCAGAGAGTACAGGAGGACTGGAACTGGGATTCAGTCTTATATCTCCCTGAAACCAATTTTATCCTTCTTAACATCTACCACATACTGCCTCACAACAGCTCATATAATTAAGGTCATTAAAAGCCAGCATCAAGATCAAGTTTATTTTGTTGTAGTAATTGATACACTTCCTATTTTCTCATGATTAAAAAAGTATTTATCTGTATTTCCTTTTCCATATAGCCTGGCAGGAAGCTCAGATGCTCCATTATAGTGAACTACACTGTCTTTGTCAATTGCACTTTGTTATTTTTTTTCAATTGTCCTAGAAAGAAAGACAAGACAATTTAATTGAGGCTGTAAATGATAAAATAAAAGCAGAAACTGTATTTCTGAAGCCTCCTATAATATTCACTCTAATAATGCTAAGTAGATATCAATTCTGTTCCCTAAATATTCAAATCCATCAAATTTGAATAAACGTGTACTACTATATTTTTAATATTCACAATTATAAATACTAGTCATAAAAGCTGATATTCTATAAGAATAAAACCCTAAATTATGAAACAATTTTCTATGTCATGCCACATGTAAAAGTGCAGTGGAAAATTTTTTTCTGTAAAGGAGCAGATAGTAAGCATTTTCAGCTTTGTAGGCCATAAGGCCTCCTGTCAACTCTGTTGTAATGTGAAAATAGCCACAGACAGTATATTAACCAATGTCTGTGTTCCAATAAGACTTTAAAAAAACAGGCATTGAGCCTCCACAAGCCAGTCCTTTGCATAGTTTATCAATACAATGTTGACAATATATAAACACTTTTACCTTGGTAAGTAAAGGTATGTGCAAATGAAAGCACACAAGGCTCACTTATGTTGAGAAACAAAAAACAAAAAACACCTTTTCCCAATTAAACATTTTTCTGCAGTTATCTTTGAAGAATTTTCATAGAGTAGGATGAGTACACAAAATATAGCTGAAATAAAGTGGATTTTTAAAAAAATAACATTTTGGAGACTGTCTTAAGTGTTGTTTAATTGTGTTCAAACCTAAGCTAAAAGCACTCTACTAGTTAATAAAGATATATTTACCAAACACTATTGTTAGAGACTAATTATTTGATTGAAATAATAATAAAAACAATGATATAGTAGTGGTCCTCCATCCACAGCTTCATTTTCCAGGGTTTCAGTTGCCCGTGGGACAGTACAAGATATTTTCAGAAGGAAAGAGAAGACATTCACGTAACTTTCATTACAGTATGTTGCTATAATTGTTCTATTTCATTATTAGCTCTTATTGCTATTTTGTTAGTGTGCTTACTTTATAAATTAAACTTTATCATAGGTACATATGCATAGGAAAAAACAGTATATATAGTGTATATACTACATACCCTATAGTATATAGTATATACAGGTTATGTATATACTATATACCCTATAGTGTATATATATATGGGGTATGTATATACTATATACCCTATAGTATATATACACACAGGGTATGTGTATACTATATATATACTATATACCCTATAGCATATATACACATACAGGGTATATATACTATATACTCTATACTATAGTAAAAAGAGTATATATAGGGTGTATATATATACTATATACCCTATAGTGTGTACATATATACCCTATAGTATATATATACTATATACTCTATACTATAGGGTATAGATATACAACATGACATGTGGTTTCAAGCATCCACTGAAGGTCTTAGAACATATATCATGCAGATAAGCAGGGACTACTTTACCAGCACCTTCCATTTAGGCATGTGCTGAATGCCTACTGCATTAATATTAAAGGCAATGAAAGTTATAGCTGCTTTACATGTACCATCTAAAATTCTTAGTACACTTCAAGGAGATTGCCATTCCATTATTTTTGGGGGGAGGAAATTAACCTACAGCATTATGACCAGTGGCACTCAGAAAAAGTGCCAGAGTTCAATATCACATCGGTACGGGAATTCAGTTCCATCATACTACCTTCTCTCTGCATGGTGTTCAATCCTGTCTGTCTCCTGAGGATTGGGGAGAGATGTCTAGGTTCAGATCAGACCAGGAACAGTGAATGGGTCTAAGAAAGAGGGTAAAAAAGAACAAATCCATGGTGTATATGTGCCACATTTTCTTAATCCAGTCTGTCACTGATGGACATTTGGGTTGATTCCAAGTCTTTGCTATTGTGAATACCCATGGAATACTATGCAGCCATAAAAAAGGATGAGTTTGTGTCCTTTGTAGGGACATGGATGCAGCTGGAAACCATCATTCTTAGCAAACTATCACAAGAACAGAAAACCAAATACCGCATGTTCTCACTCATAGGTGGGAACTGAACAATGAGATCACTTGGACTCGGGAAGGGGACCATCACACACCGGGGGCCTATCACAGGGAGGGGGGAGGGGCGAGGGACTGCATTGGGAGTTATACCTGATGTAAATGACGAGTTGATGGATGCTGACAAGTTGATGGGTGCAGCACACCAACATGGCACAAGTATACATATGTAACAAACCTGCACGTTATGCAGATGTACCCTAGAACTTAAAGTATAATAATAATAATAATAATAATAATAATAATAATAATAATAATAAATTTTAAAAAAGATTAAAATTAAAAAAAAAAGAACAAATCCACCCACCCCCATATCTAAGGAGGAAAAAGGTAGAATGAAACCAGCGTTTCAGAGCTGATGTGTCCAGAAGTAGGCCCTTTATTAATATTAGAAGAATTAAATGAAGAAAGTAAATTTGTTAAATAATTTTACATAATAACTTCAATATATAGGATGCTGAATCATAACTAAATTTCTGATTTTTTTAACTGAAGAAGGCATTATGAATTCTACAGTTGTCTTCAGGCCTTAAGAGCAGACTTCTAGTCAGTCAGAAGTCATATTTCTTCTGTAGAACAGTTTTTTTCAGTTAACTACAAGCTGATTAACTCAAGCTATTAATTATTTAGTATCTGCTAAGTCTCATAATAAGCATAGTGTTGGAGGAAACATTAATAGCCTCTTTAGTGTTTCAGCCATGTTCTCCCCTCTTGCCAAAACATCCTTCTACACAATTTTCCCATTTCTGAAGCCTACCACATCCTTGAATTTTCAGCATAAGCGCTACATGTCTCGAAGCTGTCAGTGAGCACCAAAAACAAAGGTAATATTTCCACATTCTTACTGAGAATATTTCTCTATATAGTTTCATTATTTCATATAAGTAGTACATATAACTACTTATTTTCCTGATGTATTACATGCTAAAGAGTAAGTTGTGTTTTTTTTAACTATACTTTAAGTTCGAGGGTACATGTGCAAAACGTGCAGGTTTGTTACGTATGTATACATGTGTCATGTTGGTGTGCTGCACCCATTGACTCATTTCCTAATGCTATCCCTCCCCGCTCCCCGCACTGAGAACATGCGGTGGATAAACAGTAAGTTTTTAAGGGCTTTCTGAGGAATGGACCACAGTATCCTTTTCTTTGCACCTCTCATGGCACTTATCATATGAGCCAATCACTACAATTTGAATACGTGAATAAACTAGTATACCCTTTGGTATATAGTGAATTGACTCTAATGGGGAATTAAACTTCAGAATGATGAAAATCAAAACCCAATTTTCCAAACACATATATGTGTGTGTGCAGGGACACACAGATACACAAACATACACATGTACATACATACATACATACATACATATACATCTTTTAGCATTGCTATGGGACTGTGCTCCTCTCATCACACAAACTTCGAGTCTGAGACATCTAAAACAGACCAAAAGGAAAATTCAAGAAAGCAATGGTATCCAACATTGTATGGTCAAAAGAAAAATGGAACAACTTGATTACTGTGGCTCTGATTCATGCTTCCTTGGCCTGCAGTTGCAGACACAAATTTGTCAAAGACTGTGAGTGCTTATTAGCATTCAGTTTTTCCCTTACTGTTTCTCAGTGTTCAAATGTGTTAAGTAGATAATGGAACTGGCACTGATAAAATACTCATTGAAATCTTGAGGAGGAAGAAGACATTGTAATAAATATAAGCAAATAGCACTGTGCTTTTATTAAGTGATATCATGGCTATGCGTTTTACTACATCAAATGCTGCAGATTATCAAAATATATGGACACTGCCTTCAAGGAGCATATTAAATTGGGAGAAATTGAGAGTGGAACCCCTGTCTTATTCATTTTTATGTCCCTAATCTAGGACAGTGCCTTGAACATACCAAAGGCCCCATAAATATTGTTTGGATTGAAATGAGAAAATCTATTAGATATCTAGTGTTCCAGAATTACCAAACACTGGAGGGTAAGTTGATTCCTTTTAATAATTATGGCTCACTTGAATGCTTAAAAGGTACCAGGCAGCCTCTGGAGTAGCTTCTATAGGTTACCTCACAATATTTTTGCATATTTTAATCTTCATAATTTGAATCAGAAAGTGGGGGGCTGAAAAAGTAATTTTTCTATCACTATATACTTAATAATGGCAGTGCCTAGATGGCAAAAGAAGCAGCATCATTTTCAGAGGCCTTACTTTAAAATACTACCCCCTATTGCTTTCCCCTACAAACTACCATACAAAAAGAGTTTTGCTTAATATTAAATGAAGTAAAATAAATGATTGAATTTATTGTACACAAAAAGATGACCAAATGACTGAGTTACATGTGCATAAATCAGTCTTTAAAAGTTTGACTCCTTTATTTTTGCATCAGATACAAACTAATCATTGTATTTAAACCCACATCTAGCATTCTGTACTAACCATTTGTTGATAATATTAATCATATACCTCATTTTTAAAAATCAGAACTTAACTGGTAGGCTCACTATATATTTGTATTATACCGTATGTGTTATTCATAAATGCCCTTCATTTAAAATTATGCTACACATTGTTATTTCCTTTTCTATGCACTGGATTAAATATATCCTTTTGAATATTTGAAAATAGTTAATTGAATGTATACACACACACACACACACACACAGACACACACACACATATAATAGTAATCCATAATTAGTATCCAGTACTTCCATAAAAGCAGAACTTGGGTGAAAATATAGCCTCATTAAACAACTAACAAAAATGAGTTATTATTGTTACTATTTTAAATTTTACTTTACATTCCGGGATACAAGTGCAGAATGTGTAGGTGTGTTACATAGGTATACGTGTGCCATGGTGGTTTGCTGCACCTATCAAGCCATCATCTAAGTTTTAAACCCTGGATGCAATAGTAATTTGTCCTAATGCTCTCTCTCTCCTCATCCCCCACCCTCCTATGGGACCTGGTGTGAGCTGCTCCCCTCCTTGTGTCCATGTGTTCTCATTGCTCAACCCCCACTTGTCAGTGAGAACACGTGTTATATGGTTTTCTGTTCCTGTGTTAGTTTGCTGAGGATTATGGCTCCAGCTGCATCCATGTCCCTGCAAAGGACATGATCTCATTCCTTTTTATGGCTGCATAGTATTCCATGGTGTATATGTACCACATTTTCTTTATCCAGTCTATCATGGATGGGCATTTGGGTTGGTTCCATTTCTTTGCTACTGTAAATAGTGCTGTAATAAACATACATGTGAATGTGTCTTTATAGTAGAATGATTCATATTTTTGGGGTATACACCCAGTAATGGGATTGCTGGGTCAAATGGTATTTCTGGTTCTAGATCCTTAAGGAATCACCACACTGTCTTCCACAATGACTGAACCAATTTACATTCCTACCAACAGTGTAAAAGCATTCCTATTTCTCCACAGCCTCACCAGCATTTATTGTTTCTTGACTTTGTAATAATCGTCATTCTGAGTGGCGTGAGATGGTACCTCACTGTGGTTTTGATTTGCACAAAATGAATTATTAATGCAATAAGTCAAAAGCTACAGGTAAGCAAGGGACCTCTACAAGCATATATATATACACACACAGCGTGTGTGTGAGTGTTTCTGCCACATAAGGATTCGTGAAAATGTCAATCACTGACAATGAAAGTGACATGCTATGACTTTTTTTAATTGAGCAAGATTAAACACTACAGTCAAATTTTAAAATGATCATTTTCTTATCTTAAAAAAAAAAAAAAAAAACTTTCTATCCCCAACACTGGATGATTCTTCTTCCGTTTGGAAATATGATAAGAAATCCCATTTAGTCTATTTTCACTTTATTCTTCAACTGTAATTTAAAACATGCTAATTAATTAATGTAGATGTTTTTCATGTTGGATATTTTTACTCTTTTAGTTGCAACCATTATTTTTAAAACTTGTGAACAGGACAAAACCCAAGAAATTTTCAATAATTTTAAATCACTGACATTGTAACAATAATTTTGAATTTTATGCAAATAGATTTCTAACTATTTGTAATCTAAACACATAATGCACTGTCTAAAAGCTAGGAAACATGTATATTGTGAAATAATTTAAACTCTAACTGCACACCCAGTGGATATGACATGAGTTCATAAAAATGGTGTGGGGAGAGCAAGAAAAGTGAGATTTTCTTAGAAAATTTAAAATAGAATACAAAGATAGCTCCTTAAAAGAAAACTTACAAATCATTACCCTAATATTTCAATACTGGTGATATCAAATGCAAGGTTAAGAAAGTGGAATAAATTGTTAGGGAGAACTTATCAAATCTTAATTTATCCTGAGCAATATGTGATTTTTAAACTTTTCTCCACGATAATTTTTAAAATAATATTATGAGCTTCTGTCCCCATAATAAATAAAAAAAAAAACAACTAATTTGTTTGTGATTATTAAAAATAATAATACTTGATCTTTGGCTTCCATAAGTAAAAACAAAAATAACTGAAATGGACTTATATTTACAAAATACATCCACATGAGTTAGTTTATTTTACCTTCACAATGACTAAGGATAATTTTATTTCATAGATGAGCTGACTTGTCCAAATGCAGCAGTTGCATAACTTTCACAAAAGTAGATTTACAAATCCATGTTGAGGTGAATGTCGAATCAAACTCAGAAAAATATATTAAGGAAACAATAATAACGGTGGTATACCAATGACACGAAAGGGAACTGGGAAGATAAACAAGTATTTCAGCACTTTGTGGAATTTAAAGTACTAAGTACATTTCATTACTCCTTCGAATAGGCCCTTTCTGGTCTGGTATACTACTTATACCCAGTGGATTAATTGTGGCTTTTTGTCATTAAAAATTAATACCAATAATTTTTGTACTTACTAATATACATGGCAACTCCAGACAATCAAGGATAAAATAATAAACAGTTTTAAAATATGACAAACTATTTAGGGGCTGGGGAAATTTTAATGCATAAAAAAAATGTTACATATCCACCCTTCAATTCTCCATTCTACTCCTCATCACAGTATAGTAAATCATAAAATTACAATTCTTCCTCCATGACGCCTTTAACTGCAAGGGTTAGGCCAATATCACCCATTTCCCAGCCTTGAAAACCATTTCCATGATTACTTCCCTCATTTTTAGGGTTCATATACATTACTGATGGATTAATCTTACATTCATAAACATATTGTCCTCGTCAACAACTCACAATATTGCTTGCTACCAAATTTAGATTCTTCAAAATGACACTCTTGCTATTTTTTCAACTGTCCCTACCTTAATCTCATTTCTGTCTCTCTATCCCCCTGTTAAGGTTTCAGTTCCAATCAGTTGAACGTTCAACACAGATTCCACTTGCTGTGATGAGTTTTTAAAAAAACAAAAAGCTGCTCTAACGATCAACCTTTTCATTGCCAATTATATATCACCTAATGTATCTGGAATAAAGAGGTAAGTAGGTTCTGCTGGCTGAGAAATAGAGGGTAATTCTGCCATTTACAACTTCTAAGTCAATGCTATAATACACAGTCAAACCTTAGGCATATTGAAACCATCACATAATGTGTTGATCTATAGAAGATTTAAGAAACTTGCATATTTAAAGGAGAAAACTAAGATAATATCTCATCGGATTCTTGGATGTATTCTGCAATCTGTTTATTAAATGGTTTTTCATTTTGTGCTTGAAAATACATATCTGTTAAGAGGAAAGTACTTGAGGTAAAATTGTCCATTTTCAGAAAAATGTTAAAAATATCTTTCTTATATTAAACAGAAACCTGTACTTCTTTCAGCTTTGACCTCATTTTTTCTAATTCTTTCCCCTAGGATTGCACAGAACAAGTTTTCTCTTTCATCTGATGCCTCTAAGTCATTATAAAATTTATGATTCTCTTTAATCATAAACTTTTCTTTGGCTATTAGATGTCTTATATTCCTATATATGGACAATTTCCAACTATCCTTTATATTATGGTGAACTTTTTTTTATTGAGACATGAAAAATAGACAACCATGTATGCTAGGATTATATGTGAAATAAGTCAAAAGACTGAGAAAACAATTTAGGGATACTTCCTAGAAATTTATAATGGATTGCTGGAGTATTTTCACAAACTTTGGGGTTTAAAACTGTTAAAATGATTATAGTTTAGGAAGAAAATAACCCATAATGTAATGTTACTACATTGTATATATGCATTTGTTTATAATATATATTCACAGAGGTATAAAGAATTTTCTATTACATATAATATAAATTATATTTTATTATATTGCATTTTTTTATAAGCAAGATTCAGGAGTAAAGAAGAAAAAGGTCAAATAGGCCAGCCGCAAATTAGGTGACTAAGATCTCTCTAGAAAATTCCTCTCAAAATCTTGTCCAGACTGATTGAACACTTGTAGTGGCAAGCAGTCCAATACTTTCCGATGGCAATTCATTACGGATTTGAACACACTAAATTCCATCTTAGCACATACAGTCCTCTTCAGTCATCATTTTCTCTCTATGGAAAGACTAGGAACTACGGAACTATGCTTCTAGCTTTACTCGGAGTCTTTAGAAGCATTTTTTTTTTCTTTTCTTTTCTACATGGTAGTCCTCCAAATTTAGCAGACTCAAGTATTATCTTTGAGACCACTAAGAACAGAAGTCAATGGTACTTTTATTTAATTAGATTTATTAAAAACCTACTACATGCAAGGTGATGGCATAGTTACTCTCGGCAAAATAAAGCTTTTAAAAACATGGTATTTCCCTTAAAACAAGTATTTCCCTGAAGGAGTTCATAATCTATTAGAGATAAACGGACATCTATGCAAATGATGTAATCACCCTCTTGAGCATGAGAAGAAAGTGCATGATATATGTCTAAAAGGGTCAGTGGAGCCAAACGAGATACTGCGGTTACTTCTACGGAACTAAAATTTTAATAAGCTTGCATCTTTGAAGAACACTTAAAAATTTTTAAAGCAGCATCTTTAAGTGTTTGACTCATTTCTGTCCCTTCTTAAATGTTACTGATGAAGTATAGACATGCTTGCTCAGTATAGAACATGATTCTCTTTTACGGCTAATTAGATGGAGGTCAATTGAGATGGAGCTAGATTAGATGAAAGTGTCATAAAATTAGTACCATAAAGGGATATCTGAAGGTTCCAAATTTTCTTCTGCTTCATAAATTACTTTAAATTTACGCATTTAATCCAACTCTAAGTAAATATCTTTAAATATCTTGCAGAGAGCTTGTAACAAGAGAGATAAGTCAAGAACAAAATGAAACACTAAACTCCACCCTTTTGAAAATGTGGAGCATTCCCCAGAGATTTACAAAATGGTTCGTACAAATATGAATATCTGTTGAAGAAAAGGAAAAATAAATCCTTTTGCTTTTTAAGGTCAACATACTTCTACAAATGCTCATTGGAAGATGTCACTCACTGATGTATTTTCACATTAGAATAGAATTCCAAATTTTTTCATACTTTAAACTGTTCAAAATGTTGATATGTTAAATATTGCTTGAATCAGTATCATAAATAAATTTAAGTAATAATATAAAGGAAAAGAATAACCAAAATAAAAAGAACTAAACAGAAAGAAATATATACTGGCTTATTTTTTTCTGAGTGGGAAAAATCCAATTTTCACTCATGCTCAATTCTGCATTCATGAGGTACAGCAATTATGAAAATTATCTGGTACACTGATTGATCATGTCATGATAATTATCATGATATGCGGATATATCCAAAAAGTGATGGGTAGGGTTGATCTGACTTGTGCCAATATTTACCTGTTCCTCCAAGGGGCAGAGAGAGGGCCAAAGGCAAGCACGCCATATAATAAAATGTGACTGGCAGAGACATATCATTATCTTGGCTGTGAATTTCCATTTCCCCAAGCCAAGTCATAATATAATCAATAGGTTATTTCTTTCCTTAGAGACTTCTAAAACATTTCAGCCAAACACATCTTATTTGTCTAGAATGACACATAATGACATCTTCTAAAACTTCTAGAAAGAAAATCGTCTCTGATATTGCAAGGTGCTGGAAATTTTATTTGATAAAAAAATCATACTCTAAATCGTTCATAAGCAAAGGAATGCTTCTGAAAAGAACAGCAAAAACAGGAAAAAAACACTTTTAGAAATAAGCTTTTATTGATAAATCATTTTTATTTACATTGGTTAAGAGAAATCAATTCAAATCAGTTTGAAGATCCTTTGGCCAAATGCTAGTCAATATTTTTACTCTCATAAATATATGTCTTTTTTGCTCTTATTACTAAACGTCACAATAATTTACTATTTCTCATTTTACCTTTATGAGAATAGTACCTTGAGAGCCACATAAAATGAACATTCCAACCTGCTTCATATTTTCTGAAGAACTGAGGAAAAGGTAATAAGAAGTATTTATGTGAATGTAATTTTCTTTGCATTTGGATAGCTTATTTATCTTTTTCTGTTATTTCCGTATCTGCATATTAAAGATAAAAATACACCCTTTTGAAGGGACTCTTTACCATGGGTATTGAATTCATACTATGCAGCTGTACCTGCTTTGAAGTGAAAGACAAAGTAAAAATGCACATAGGCATATGGTCAAACCTCAATTACGATGGGTTGATTAATCGGCAAATTTTTGCATGCTGTATAATAAGTCTGTGACACACTGTGGAATTTGAGGTCTGTCATTCCCTATCTAAATTGCCTTTGAACATACTAAATTTGTCTAATCCAAGATACACAGATGACGAGATTCAATGTTATTTTATACTCAAGGAAGAAAATTGCTGCTAATTAATTGCAAAATGATAAGATAGTTCTTGATTTCAGAGATATAAAAATGTGAGAGAAAAGATTTTATCTTTGGATTATTTTTAAAAACTTCTATTTTAGGTACAGGGGTACATGTGGAGTTTATTATATAGGCAAACTCATATCACAGGAGTTTTTTATACAGATGATCTCATGGCCCAGGTACTAAAAGTAGTATCCAATTGTTATTTTTCTTTTAATCCTCTCTCTCTTCCCACCCTCCACCCTAAAGTAGGCGTCTGTGTCTATTGTTACCTTCTTTGTGTCCATGAATTCTCATCATTTAACTCCCACTTATAAGTGAAAACATGCATTATTTGGTTTTCTATTCCTGTGTTAGCTTGCTAAGGATTAATGGGCTTCAGCTACATCCTACTTCCTGCAAAAGACATGATCTCACACTTTTTATGGCTGCATAGTATTCCATGGTGTACATGCACCACATTTTCTTTATCCAATCTGCCATTGATGGAGTTATATTATTCTATGTCTTTGCTATTGTGAATACTGCTGTAGTGAACATATGCATGCATGTGTCTTTATGGTAGAATAATTTATATTCCTTTGGGTATATACCCAGTGATGGAATTGCTGGGTGAATGGTAGTTCTGCTTTTAGGTCTTTCAGGAATCATCACACTGCTTTCCACAATGGCTAAACTAATTTTTATTCCTACTAACAGTGTGTAAGTGTTCCCTTTTCTCTGCAACCTGGCCAAAATCAGTTATTTTTTGACTGTTTATTAATAATAGCCACTCTGACTGGTGTGAGGTGGTATCTCATTGTGGTTTTGATTTGCATTTCTCTAATGATCAATGCTAGTGAACTTTTTTTCAAATGCTTCTTGGCCACATGTATGTCTTCTTTTGAAAAGTATCTGTTCATGTCCTTGCCCACTTTTTAATGGGGCTGTTTGTTTTCTGCTTCAAATTTTTTAGGTTCCTTATAGGTGCTGGATTTTATATCTTTGTCAGATGTATAGTTTGCAAATATTTTCTCCCATTCTGTAGGCTGTTTACTCTGTTGAAAGTTTCTTTTGCTGTGCAGAAGCTCTTAAGTTTAATTAGATACGATTTTTCAATTTTTTGCTTTTGTTGCAATTCTTTTGGCATCTTTCTCAAGAAATATATATTTGCCTATTCCTATGTCCAGAATGGTATTGCCTAGGTTATGTTCCAAGGTTTTTGTAGCTGTAAGTTTTACGTTTAAGTCATTAATCCATCTTGAGTTGATTTTTGTATATGGTATAAGGAGGGGGTCCAGTTTCAATCTTCTGGATATGACTAGCTAGTTATCTTAGCACCATTTATTGAACAACTGGGAGGTCTTTTCCCCATTGCTTGTTTTTGTCAGCTTTCTTTGAAGATCAGATGGTTTTAGGTATGTAGTCTTATTTCTGAGCTCTCTATTCTGTTTCATTGGTTAATGTGCCTGTTTTTGTACCAGTACCATGCTGTTTTGATTACTGCAGCTCTGTTGTATAGTTTGAAATCAGGTAATGTGATGCCTCCAGCTTTGTACTTTTTGCTTAGGATTGCCGTGGCTATTTGGACTCTTTTTTGGTTCCACATGAATTTTAAAATCATTTTTCTACTTCTGTGAAGAACGTCGTTGTTACTTTGATAGGAATAGCATTGAATCTGTAAATTGCTTTGGGTAGTATGGCCATCTTAATAATATTGATTCTTCCCATTCCTTAGCATGGAATGTTTTCCCACTTGTTTGTGTCATCTCTAATTTCTTTGGGCAGTGTTTTGTAGCTCTCATTCTAGAGATCTTTCACGTCACTAGTTAGCTGTATTCCTAGATATTTCATTATATTTGTGGCAATTATGACTTGGATTACATTCCTGATTTGGCTCTCAACTGGGCTGTTGGTGTATAGGAATGCTAATGATTTTTGTACATTGATTTTGTATCCTGAAACTTTGCTGAAGTTATCAGGTGAAAGAGCTTTGGGGCCAAAACTATAGGGTTTTCTAGATATAGAATCATGTTGTCTCCAACAGGGATAATTTGACTTCCTCTCTTCCTATTTGGGTGTCTTGATTTCTTACTCTTGCTTGATTGCTCCGAGAGTTGAATTTATGAAATATGGTAAATGTCCTTTTCACCCTGAGAAACTTGAGTGATGATAGTAACCATGACCTTAAAAATCTCATATTCCAGGCTACAGGACAGCATGTAGACATTGTAAAAATTATGGCAATGCACAAGATACCTTCTCTCCTCTTCCTGACTCTGTCATTAATTTTTAATGTTTCGGGAGTGTGACTACTAATAATATCAAAAATGGCAATTACATACCACACTTTGTGTTCATGACTCAGTTCCCTTATTTTCTAACTCACTAGAGTTACCTTAATCAAGTAGGTAGGAAAGTAAAAACTGGTCACTCTCATACAGCCTAAGGATCCAAGCATAATAATAGATTTTACCTTATGCCTAAATATGATCTATCGAATATTTTGTAGGTTCGCTTTAGAGTACAAGTTACTGTGCTTTCATGGGTGAAAGGTGACCTCAGAATAATTCTTCAATAGAAACAGTAACACAAAAGGCCAAATGTTACTTAATTGTTTTCAGAGAGTAAATTTTTAGACAGATATAAACATTAATATCTTTCAAGTTACATGACGATAAATGAATAAAAAGGTAAACTGGCAATCTTCAATATATTTCATATTGACAGAATTTTTCATCAACTTAACCCAGGATGTTGCATAAATGACTACGCTAGACGATGAGGCTAAGATTGATAGCGTTAGGGCCGAAAGGAAAAGGAAAAAATATGTAAAACCTGTTTACTGGAGGTCATGTTTCTGAGAAGGAATGTCTTGAAAATTCAGTTTGGCAAATTCTCTGAAAATTTGTATTAGAGAGAGACACTATGACCTAAATAGTCAAAGAAGCATGTATGTATATGAAGAATATTATGTCATTAATCATATAATTTTGGAGTTGAAAGGAAAATCTGAACTCAAGTGACACAAAACTTGTATTGTGAAGAGGAGGAACCTGAAGCTCATGGAAGTGATATCACCCATTGTCGTACATCAGATAGCAGCATAATCAGAGTTAAAACCACTCACTGTGAGTTAAGATCTCCTTGTCTTTCAATCAAAAGCATCACTATAATATGATTTATATAATATTATACAAACATACATACATACGTATACACACAAATATGTATATAGAAATGGTTATTATATCATTGCAGTACATTCAGGGGCTTACGTTTTGAGACAGGGTCTCGATTAGTTGCCCAGGCTGGAGGGCACTAGCATAATCGTAGCTCACTGCAGCCTCAAAAGCTTGAGCTCAAGCAATCCTCTCACCTTGGCCTCCCAAGTAGTTAGGACTACAGGCACGTGCTATCATGTCTGGCTATTTTTTTTTTTTTAATTTTCAATATTCATAGTTACAGTTCCATTGCTCAGTCATTTATTATCTAGTCTGTGGTCATGAGAATGTTCTGTATGCTATTTTTTCCCCATAGAGAAAATCATCTGAAAAAACCCCAAAACTCACATTTTCAGGAATGTAAGAAAGTACCAAACTACAGTGTGAACAATCTTAGAGAAGTCATAGAATGCTCGATTCAGCATAAAGGATAGAGACTATCAATTACTAGTCTCTAAATTTCACAGTTGAAGAGGCTGTGGCTCAGTGGTTAAAGGGTTTTTCCAAGGTAGATCAATTAGTTCACAGCAGATCAATGCCAGTGACCTACATTTGCCTAAATGCAAACATACTCTGCAAATATGTGTGAAATACACTTCCTCACAGACAAATGCCAAGTAGTTTCGACGCTTTTACACCCTGTTTCTATGTCTAGGCACGAACCTAGCCTGCATTTTTGGCTCTCCTGAACATTCAGACTCACAAGATCACCATAGCCCATACTTGGCATCAGATCCATTCTGAGAACAGAAGGCATAAGAACAGCATCTTAGCAGGGCAGCATTAGGTATTCCTCTTCAATGAGAATATGTTCAACAGTCATTCATAAATAATAATACAGTCATTCATAAATAATTCTCCTTGACCCTCCAGAAGATAAACCAGTGTCCACATTTGATAGATGTGGGAGTCACCCTGGGTTACAAGTCTCATATCACACAAGAGCCAATAATTCCTGTGAGTCAATAATTCCTTGTAACAGTACCACGGCCGGGCTTCTGGTTTTGCAAGACATAACCCTCAGGGAAGTCCAAAGCCACTCTCTCCTCATAAAGCATTTAAAGTTCTCTAAGTGCTGATAATCAAAATAGGGTGGTACTAGTGCCAAGATGGACATATAAATCAGTGAGTGGAATTGAGAGTCCAGAAATAAAACCCACTTTTATGATCCATTGTTTTTTAACAAAGGTGCCCGGCAATTTAATGGGAGAAAAAATAGTTTTTTCAACAAATTGTGATGAGACAACTGGATATCCATATATATAACAAACGAAAGATGTTGGAACTCTGCCTTATGCTTTGTAAAAATTTAATTGTAAATCAATCAATTAACTAAATTTAAGGGCTATAACTATAGCAAAACTTGGAAGAAAACATAGGATCAAATTTGTGACCTTGGATTAGACAATGATCTCTTAGAAATAACACCAAAACTAAAAACTAAAAAAAAAAAATAAACACGACTTTATAAAAAAATTAAAAACTATTGTGCTTCAAAGGACACTATCAAGAAAGTGAAATAAATCCACAGAACTGCTGAAAACAGTTATGGCTATAATAAAAAAGACAGATAATAACAAGTATTGTTGAGAAAGATGGAAAAATTGGAACCGTCATACATTACATAATGAGAATGTAAAATGGTACATCCTCTTTGGAAAGTGTGACCGTTCCCCAGGAAGGTAAATATAGAGTTACTATATGATGCAGCATTTCTACTCATAAAGAAAGGAAAATGCATAAAAAAAAACTTGTAAATGATGTTCATAGTAGCATTATAATAGGCAAAAAATAGAAACAACATAAATGACAATTAAATGATGAACAGATAAATAAAATGTGGTCTATCCATTCAATGGAATGTAATTCAACAATAAGAAAGAATGAAGTATTGATAAATATTTTAACATGGATGAGCCTTAAAAACATTGTGCTGAGTGGAAGAAATCAGTCACGAAACACCAAATTGTACTATTCTGTTTATATAAATTGTGCAGAATAGGCAAGCTCATACAGACAGGAAATAAATTAGTAGTTGCCTATGGCTGAGGGGGAAGGGTTAGGAGCAATATGAGTGGTAACTGTTAATGGGTACATTGTTTCATTTGGTGTGATGAAAATATTGTAAAATTGATTATGGTGATAAATGCACAACTATGTAAATATACTAAAAACAATTTAATTGTACACTTTAAAGGTGTGAACTGTATGGTATATGAATAACATCTCAACAAGGCAATCAGTGAAAAAGTTTTTAAAGACAAGGAACTGAAATGTCTCCACTAACAAACAAGAATATTTCAAGATCACTTTTAGATATGGGGTAATGAACTGTACTGAAAGTACCTTGGTGATGAATTTTTCAGTGTGATTTGATTTATTTATACTTAGAATATTTTTGTCAGAGGTGTTCGAACCAGAGTGACTCCATCTTGACTAGGGGCTGGGTAAAATGAGGCTGAGACCTACTGGGCTGCATCCCCATGAGGTCAGGCATTCTTAGTCACAGGATGAGATAGGAGGTTGGTACAAGATACAGGTCACAAAGACCTTGCTAACAGAAAAGGATGCAGCAAAGAAGCCGGCCGACACCCACCAAAATGAAGATGGCAATGAAAGTGACTTCTGGTCATCCTCACTGTGGATTATATGCTAATTATAATGCATTAACATGCTAAAATACACTCCCATCAGCACGATGACAGTTTACAAACGCCATGGCAACGTCAAGAAGTTACCTTATATGGTCTAAAAAGGGGAGGATTCCTCAGTTCCAGGAATTGCCTGCCCCTATCCCAGAAAACTCATGAATAATCCACCCTTTATTTAGCATATGATCAAGAAATAACTATAGGTATACTCAGTCAAGCAGCCCATGCCACTGCTCTGCCTATAGGGTAGCCATTCTTTAATCTTTTACTTTCCTAATAAACTTGTGTTCAATTTACTCCATGGACTCTCCTAATATTCTTGTGTGAGGTGCAAAAACCCTCTCTACGGTTCTGGATCAGGGCCCCTTTCCGGTAACATTTTACCGTGTCAAATCCATTTTTTTTTCCCCACTGCTAAGCAAGTTATCTTCCAAGAGGAAACAACTACTGTGGAACTTTATTTGAATGATGGACAAAAATAAAACTACTGACATATTATCACCTATTTTCAGTTACAGGATAGGAATGGTGGTAAAAGACACTCTGCCACAGTGACTCTACACTGTATTTCTACAAGAGTGTTTACACAGTTTCAGAAAACTAAATGTTCTTGTAGATATCATGATGGCCACTGAGCTGCAACAGGGGAGAGAACTCCAGTGGAAAAGATCTGAAAGCTTGCTCCTCCAAACTCTATCCACAGATTGAGGGGCCTGAGACAGTAAAAGCAAAATAATGAAAAAAAAAAATGTATAAATCCAAGCTGGAAATCTGCAGACACATACACAATGTCCACGGTGTATACATAAAGATATAATTAATACATGATTAATGTACATTTGAAGAAAATGCTCTGGCTTGCTGGAAATCAAAGAAATATTAATTCCTAGAATTAATTAATTAACTCACTCAGAATTAATTCATGCAATAAATCATATGGAGGAAGACTTTTGGTACTTGTCCCAAAGGGAGGTACCTGGATCAAGCATTTAGGAAGAAAAGATTAGGAGTAGAATTGGAAGAGTAAGATTGGCAGTATTAGCTTTAAAATTAGTGATAACGTTGGCATTTTGAAAATTAAAATATTGATATGGAACATTTAAAATATCATAAGGAAATAATGTAAATGTGTAGGATATTATTTAGGGACTGAGTTTTCCTTTTCTACTAAATCCCAATTTTCTTAATATTTTCTTTTCTACTTTACCTGTTAGCATTACAAATAAGCTAAAATGTAAAAAACAAAAAAAAACAACAACAAAAAAAAAACAAAGAAAAGTGAAAAGACAGCTATATACTCTATGCTCAATGTTAAAAATCAGAAACATAAAAAGCTAAATAGGTCTTTCTCAAGGGGCCCATGAAGACATTTTCCCTTTCCTGAGTTGCTCTATATCTAGGTTAATTGTTTCTTTATTACTAACATGTAAGAGGAACCAGAATAAAAGAAGCATATTACTTCTCTGAAACACCAGTACTTGAATTTGAAGATGTATTTATCCGTATCAACAAAAACACAAAAGCACACATTCAGGAAAATAGGAAGGATCAAGAAAAACCTGATGGTAACTTTTTTTTAGTATTACATTGTAAGAAAATAATGAGACATATTTTTTAAAGATAAGAGATTCTTTACAACTGAAAGGAGAAGAAACGTCTATAGAAAGATTTTACTAAGAGCAAAATAAAATGATGCTATGGTAATGCAAATAGAAATATTCAAGTTATATGTTCCGTTCCAACCTCTATCTCAATTTGTATACACACTGAATATAAGTAGAACTTAGAATCCACCCAGAAAAAAGTACTATAAAATATCAAATTTAAGGAGAAATGTTAAATATTTAAGGAAGTTTCCATCTAGGTATAAATGTCTATGCTCACATATGCCAACCTAACTTTATTTATTTATGTTTTTTTTTCTTTTTTGAGACAGAGTCTCGCTCTGTCACTCAGACTGGAGTGCAGTGGCGTGATCTTGGCTCACTGACTGCTCCGCCTCGCAGATTCATGCCATTCTCCTGCCTTAGCCTCCAGAGTAGCTGGGACTAAATTCCCGGATAATTTTTTTTTTTTTTTTTTTGTATTTTTAGTAGAGATGGGGTTTCACCATGTTAGCCAGGATGTCCTCAATCTCCTGACCTCGTGATCTGCCTGCCTCGGCCTCCCAAAGTGCTGGGATTAGAGGCGTGAGCCACCGCACCCGGCCTATTTAAATATAGCACAGATAACACCATTTAAAAAATGAATTTGTTTGGCTATTATTTTTATAGGCAATAAAATATTAAATATTGAATAACAATTCAATTACATTGTAATCATTTTAACTATACTTGTCCAAATAAAATTTTCAAGCTTAATTTAATAATTTATACCTCATTAGCTAATTTGAAACAAGGTGGTTAAATACTTGTTAATGATAGCTAATGAAATATTGCTTAAAAGTCATACTTTACACTTACTAATTTTAATAATGGAATTTGGAAGAAAATAATCATACTTTAAAAGTGAATCATTTACCTACCCTACTAGGAAGTTTGTTCATAATACACTGAAAATAAATTATTTTGTCTGTAAATAGAAGTACTTAAATTCTAAATATTTTCATACATAGCATTTACCACCAAAGTAAGTTGAAATTTTTTTCCATAATGTTAGCCTTTAGAGTTAAAACTGCTCAATTTTCACTTTCCAACAAAATAGGGATCAATCATGGTGACAGGAGGAAAGAAAGTGCTCATGGTTCCAAGACTTGTTACAATTAATTGTTAAGGAAACACTGTTTAGAAAAGAAAAGACAGAATAATGCAAGCAATTTCCTTAATAGATTTGTTAACCAAATTTAAACAATTAAGTAGTTAAAATACATATGTAATATCGCTCATTATTACCTGCATATACATTTTCAAAAAACCTAACCCACCAAAACATCCAATGATGCTTATAGCTGGTATTTGCTTGGAAACCCAAACACCTCCCTCAGCTGGTTTTGCAGGGAAAAAAAAAAAAATCAGCTGGACGTGGTGGCTCACACTTGTAATCCCGGCAATTTGGGAGGCCGAGGCAGGTGGATCACAAGATCAGCAAATTGAGACCATTCTGGCTTACACGGTGAAACCCCGTCTCTACTAAAAATACAAAAAATTAGCCTGGTGTGGTGGTGGGCACCTGTAGTCCCAGCTACTCAGGAGGCTGAGGCAAGAGAATGGTGTGAACCCGGGAGGCAGAGCTTGCAGTGAGCTGGGATTGCACCACTGCACTCCAGCCTGGGTGACAGAGTGAGACTCAGTCTCAAAAAAAATAAATAAATAAAAATAAAAATAAAATAAAAAATAAAAATTAAAAAAAAAAATCATGGTCAAGTTTCCAACTTACTTTCAAGAGTTTTCAATATTTTTCTTATTCTAAGAAGTTAATTTTTTAGAAATGAGTTAAAGCTAACAGACACTCTATACATGATGCCCCAAGGAAATATAAAGGGTTAGAGTACTGACGCAATGCTTAAATAAAGTGCCACTATGTAATGAATCTATAAAGTGAAAAAACTAATTCTAAAATTCACACAGAAGGTCAGTCATATTACTTTACAATAAGACAAGATGTATTTTAGAGACCTACTTCAGACTCAATAGTTTTCTCAATAATTTTAATAAAAAGACAAAATCAAAAATTTTCAAAAACCCTTTAAGATGATATTTTTATGAGATCAAGTAAAAATGCTTTTTTTAAAAGTAGCTACTGCATGTTATATTTTGAATTGTTGGCAGCTGTGGTTCTCCATCTCTCTCACATTAAGGTAAAGAGCTGCATTAAGGATTAGAGTAAGGATTGTTGACATAATACCATGCTGGAGAAGCTAACATGAGCTTTTCTGTCTATAAGATTTCCATGGCCGGGCGCGGTGGCTCAAGCCTGTAATCCCAGCACTTTGGGAGGCCGAGACGGGTGGATCACGAGGTCAGGAGATCGAGACCATCCTGGCTAACATGGTGAAACCCCGTCTCTACTAAAAAAATACAAAAAACTAGCCGGGCGAGGTGGTGGGCGCCTGTAGTCCCAGCTACTCGGGAGGCTGAGGCAGGAGAATGGCGTGAACCCGGGAGGCGGAACTTGCAGTGAGCTGAGATCCGGCCACTGCACTCCAGCCTGGGCGACAGAGCGAGACTCCGTCTCAAAAAAAAAAAAAAAAAAAAAAAGATTTCCGTTAACTGGAAAATAAATAGAAAGATGGTCAGAAGGTCTAGTGTAGAGCTAAGCTGTCCACAGAATACTGACTCTTACTTTCGTTATTTAAGCTTTTGATGAGATCTTGCCAAGAGTACAGTTAACACTCTTAAAAGGAAAACACTTCCAGTGCTTTACCTCTGGATAGATTCAGGTGAATAAAATAAATGAAAACAAAATGTATCTTTTTACTTCCATTTTGCTGCATTAACACACAGGAAAAACTATTAATGAGGTTAAGGTGTGAGAAGTCCTCTTCCAACAACACAGTAATAACAAAAGGATGGGATTGCTTCACAAATTCCTCATACCAACCATAAAAATGATTTAACATGTATTTTGACATAAAGAGGTAAATATTTATTGTGCAAACCATATGAGCTTCAAAATCAAATATCTATACCAGGAAATGGGAAAATCTTTCCAGGGATTAAATTCCTGATGGGTTCTGTTTATTTCTTGGTGGCAGAGATCAAAGATATTATTTACTGTTGTTCAGTGAAGAAAGACTGCTACTAAATAATCATCAGGCAGCCTAGCTGCCTTTCAATACATGTTTCTCACAACAGTCACAGATAGCAAGTGGGATATATTATAGGTCTAGTTCCAGCGATTTGCTAGTACACTGGTGACTTCAGTAAAGAATGAGAGGAGTGGGAGACAATATATTGGAAATGGCCACAACCTGGTGCCAATACAGTCATGAAAAGAATAACAATGTATCTGTCAATAACAGGCCACATAATATGATAGCAGTGGCATAAGGTTATAATATTGCATTTGAATTGTACCTTTTCTATGTTAAGAAATGTTTAGATACACAATTACTTACCTTTGCATTCAAATTGCCTACAGTATTCAGTACAGTAACATGTTGGTAGGAGTAACAGGCTCTACCATATAGCTTAGATTTGTAGTAGGCTATACTATCTAGGTTTGTGTAAGTACACACTGATGTTTGCACAACAAAAAAATCGTCGAAGAATGCATTTCTCAGAACATATGCCTGTTGGTAAGTGATGCATGACTATATGAAAATTTCATATCATTGGTGTTTGTCTCAGTAATGTGTCAACCAAAAGGAGTATCTTTGGTAGTACCATAATTTCAAATAGTTAAATATTGCCTGATACTTGAAACAAAAAAACAGTACAGTTTCTTTTCATCCTTAATTCATACAAAGAGTTCAGATTCGAGACCAGGCAAAGCTACACACAGTGGGGATAAAATGGAGATTCTTTTGGGCAGATAAAGATAATGAATAAGTAAATAAGTAAAATAAGAAAGATTTTAGAGGGCATAAGTTCCACACTGACAATTTTAATAGGCTGAAGTGATTGAGAGTAACTGTTTCTACTTTCGTTAGGTCAGGAAAGGCATTTCTAAGAAAGCATCACTTAATTAAGATTTCTGAGACAGTATCAATTAAGGGAGAAGCCCGCACAGAGATGATCTGAAGTAAGAACATTTCATGCAGAGAAACATCTACTAACTACATAAAGATACTAATGTAGGAGTTGGCCTGAGATGGAAGTGGGAAAGGGAATGACGTAGAGTAAAAGGCTAGGCAGAGATTAGGACATGAAGGATTTTGTAGACCAGGTTAAAATATTCAGATCTTTGCCTTAGGGTTATCGGAAGTCACTGGAGTAGAATTACTTGGTCTACCTTGTCAAAGATTATTGTATCTGTACAGGAAGAAGGGAGATTTAATTGTATGGTGACAAAAGAAAACAGACATGACAGGAAATAATTGCAACAGTCTAGGTGAGAAGTAATAAGGGGTTGAGATAAGGTAGTGATAATGAAGAAACAGAGAAGTGGCCAGATTTGGGGAATGCGAGGTACAGGAGACAAGATTCACTGATGATTAGACATGAAGTTTATAAGAGCATTTATAAATTTGACATTAGTCATTGGGTCATAATGGAACCAATTAGTCGATGAGGGCTCAGCAGGTTTGTTTGTTGTTTATTCTGGGAGGCCTGAGGGAAAAAAATCAAAATATCTGTTTATGTTAAGTTTGACATTCATATTAGATACATACTCCCATGGGTATGTCAAGTAAGCAGTTTAAGGGGAAAAAAAGCCTCATGTTGAAGAGGTAAGTCAGAATTAAATACAAAAATATATTGAGGGGGGCCGGGCGAGATGGCTCAAGCCTGTAATCTCAGCACTTTGGGAGGCCGAGGAGGGAGGATCACGAGGTCAGGAGATCGAGACCATCCTGGTTAACACGGTGAAACCCCGTCTCTACTAAAAACTACAAAAATCTAGCCGGGCGAGGTGGCGGGCGCCTGTAGTCCCAGCTACTCGGGAGGCTGAGGCAGGAGAATGGCGTGAACCCGGGAGACGGAGCTTGCAGTGAGCTGAGATCTGGCCACTGCACTCCAGCCTGGGTGGCAGAGCGAACCTCCGTTTCAAATATATATATATATATATAAAGAAAGAGAGAGAGAGAGAGAGGGTCATTTGTATATAGTTAGCATTTTAAAGACATTAGATTGGATGATTTAATCTAAAAAAAGTATGAAGCTAGGACTGACACTAACATTTAGGGGTACAGAAATGATGAAAAAAGGAAGCTGAGAAGGGGAGGAAGCCAGGATGATTTTATGTGGCTCAGTACAAAAGAAGACAGTTTTCCAGAAGGAGCAAGTAGTCAACTATGCCAAATTCTGTGGAGGGATCAAGTATGGGAAGAACAGAGACAAGGCCATTCAATTTGGCAATCCAATAGTCATGTGACCTTAGGGGACAAAAACAAGAAAGTTAAAAAAAAAAGGAAGGAAAGAAGGAAGGAAAACCAGCCTATGTCATGGCAGCCCTGATTAACTAAGTTGAAAAGAGAATATGAGGTAAATAATGGCAATGAAAAGTATGAATAATTCCTTCTAGATTTGGATGTGTGTTTGCATGTAGCAAGGAGAGTAGAAAAACAGGGTAATACCCGAAAGAGAAAAGAGAATCAAAAGAGCTTATTTTTGTTTGGGTTTAAAGTTAGAAAACAGCAGAACATATTTATAGACACATACAAAAAAATTGATATTGAAGGAGGAGAGAGATAATTTCAAAAGAAAATGCATGAATAAATTAAAAGTAAATGAAATCCAGAGTCCAAGGGGAAAGGCTGGATGTAATATGAGAACACGTAAACCTGTCAATTCCAGTAACACTGAAAGGCAGGCCAAGAATGTAGATTTAGACCGGGCACAGTGGCTCGCACTGGTAATCCCAGTTCTTTGGGAGGCTGAAGCAGGAGGATCACATGAGGCCAAGAGTTTAAGACGAGCCTGGGCAACGCAGTGAGACTTTGTCTCTACAAAAAAATTTAAAAAATGACCCAGGTGTGGTGGAATGCACTTGTAGTCCTAGATACTTAGGAAGCTGAGGTGGGAGGATTTATTGAACCCAGGATTTCAAGGCTGCAGTAAGTAAGCTATGATCACATCACTGAACTCCAGCCTGGGCAACAGAGGGAGATTCCATCTCAAAAAAAAACAAAAAAAGGGGGGAAGAGGAGAATGTAGATTTGGACCCAGATGAGCTGGTAGATTTGCAGATGAAAAAATGAGGGAAATGGGGTGTCATATTTCTTTTCCTCAATGAAGTAAAAAGAAGACAAAACTGTTGTGAGAGGGAGGTTTTAAGAGAGAAGGTGTGAAATCGGTTTAGAGAATAGGAAATGGAAATGGAATAGGATGCTGGGGGCTTGGAGAGGCTGAATCTCCTATGAGAATTGTTGTGGCTATGAATTTAAAATGAGATCAGTCAACAATATTTAGTTATTTGCATGCAGGCATTGAGATGGCTGTTATAATCAAACCTGTAAACCACAATTTAAAGAATAATTTTAGGAAAGGAAAAGTGATTTTTAATTAAACTATATACTTCTTTTTTCCCATGTGCTGACCACTTTTTTAATGACAAAGAATGTGTAGTATCATATCAATAATTTTTATTAAGTACTCTTATTTTAAAAATAATAGCTATTTTTAGAAAATACAATATCGAAAATATATTCAACTTTTTCTATCAGATAACTTGAATCTCAAATAGCTTCTATAATTCTCAAAACAATGTGTTACGTTTTTAGAAGACTGATCTTTTAATAAAATAGATAAAATCCCAGGGAGATGAACAAACAGTTGAGAACAACGCTCTTCAGTAGAACATTCTGCAATGATAGAAATGTCTTTCTGTGCTGTTCAATATGAAGCTACTAGGCACATTTGGCTGTTAGTTCTTGAAATCTGGCTGCTGTGACTCATGAATCAAATTTTCCATTTTGTTTAATTATAATGAACCTAAATTTAAGTAGCCACAGATGGCTAATGGCTACGATACTGAACAGCTTAGCTATAGAATCACCTATCTCTCTCTTATTCATCACTACGTATTTCTTAGTTATTTGTAAAGCAAATAATCAAATGTCTAAATATCTGCAAAATAGACTTCCTTTGGTTCTTAAGTTTAACTTGGTAGTTCTAAAACTTTAGTATGCTTGATAATTACTATACAGGGTTGCATATACAAAATCCATAAATACTGAAATAGGCAATTCACACAAAGTTTAAAGGTCATTTTAACTCCTGGCAATATTCACATGGTAAATTATAAATTCACCTTAAAAGCTTGATTCTCCGCTCTCTCACCCACCACAACAGTAAAAGTTGATATGTGCTGAGAACGGACTTCAAGAATTAATATGGAAATAATTGGCAAAAAGATGAATAAGGTAGGTAGTACGGTCATGTATCACGAATGATTTAATCCTTCAAACTAAAATACATACTTAATTTTCTGCAATTATCTTCTCATTAGGGAATTTAAAATATTCATTCAAAAGTATTAATTTGCTTTATCTTTGGTATTGAAATTAATATTTAAATATTAATGCTTCCTTCCAGCTATTAAGCCACATGGAAATTTTAAAACTCCGTAACACTTAAAATGCGATAAAAATTCTAGCATTAGGTAGACTCCTAAGTTACATTTTTATATTTATGTGAACATTACAAGTATATTTGTTTCTTCTTCACATGCATTGTGCTAAGTTTTTCCATGATGTAGATAACAGAATGAAAAAAAAATTCCTCTCAACAGGCGGTCTACCAAAAGTCAGAATGGCAGGTGTAAACTGTGGCAACACTCGTTATGACAAAGAAAAGCTCCACTAATTTCAATAGAAAGGAAATGAGAGAATGACATAACCTGTAAAAAACTGTCGTATGCCTTTGCTTCTTCCAATTTAAAAGTAATGTATTTTCCTCAGTTGAATATTTCAGTAGTATAAATGAAGTTTACTTTGCCATTTATATTTTCATTTCTTCAGTGAAAATTCATGTATTTCCATCATGTACCTACTCCCTTGCCAGAGGATATTTCACGTGAGAGCCACATAAACCTTTCCTTTTCAAATTTAGAAGATCACTTTTCTTTTCCAGGATTCATGTTTAGGCATGTATTGTTTGAAACTTTTCTAGAAAAGTTCCATGTGTGGGCAAAGAACCAAAAAATTGTGTTTATCAATCTGGTAGTGAAGATCCTCTGGGTACTTCTGAGAAAATTTCATGAGACCCACAATTCCCTATGCCATTCAGCATCTGTAGATAGAATAAAACTGATTCACATATACTTCTATTCACATATTCTCTATCAAATGTGTTCATCATATTATGGATGACTGATATTCAAATTATTTTTAAGTGGTACTGAATTGTTTTCTTTATGGACGTTCATTAACGGGTATTAAAGTTTGAGCTATTATTGCATGTCGTCTTTTAAAAAGTACTACAATATTCCTTATATTTAACAAAAAATAGGCAAACCAGATGATAAACCACAGATTCCGTCTTAAATGTTGGCATAGCAAATGGGATTAATGCTATCATGTAGTCTAATTCCATTTTACTAGAATTTTAAAACAAACAGTATTTTTTAATTATTGTTTGTTTTCCATTAGAGTCCTTGGCATTCATCAACACTTTCAGATGTCCCTATCAAGATAGGTTTCATCAGAGCCTGTTTGTTTTTAGTGAGGGAACTACAAATTTAAGTCCTGTATGTATGAGCCACTGAAAGAAGATACCATATGTAGCTACAGATCTAACTCTCCAAATCCATAATAGGAACAGTGCCATGTGAGATTTAAGTTTCAAATATTAAAAGTTTTATTTTTAATACTTAATTTTAAAAATTCTTATTACACGCTTTAAAGATGACAAAAACCAATATTTTTGAATGTAAGTAACTTTGATGAAGCAGGAGTACTTCCGGTATTTTAATATTAATACATCATTATAGAATTATAATTCAAGCATGTTTTAAGCTTTTTCCTTGCATCTTATAACGAAAAATTTTCAAACATACAGAAAAGTTGGAAGAATTTTACAGTGAACACCAATATACCCACCATCAAGGTTCAATAATAAATTGTATTATATTTGCTTTATTACACACACACACCCATCTATTCATCCTTTTATCTAAATATCGCTCCATTTTATTTCAGTATAAGTTGCAGACATCAGTATTCTTCACCCTTAAAACACTTCAGCAGACATATCATTCACTAGAGTTCAATATTCATGCTCTCTTAATGCAAACTTCATATATAAAGAAATATAGAGGCCGAGCATGATAGCTCACACCTGTAATTCCAGCACTTTGGGAGGATGAGGTGGGCAGATCATCTGAGGTAGGGGAGGTCGAGACCAGCCTGCCCAACATGGAGAAACCCTGTCGCTACTAAAACTACCAAATTCGCTGGGTGTGGGTGGCACATGCCTGTAATCCCAGCTACTCAGGAGGCTGAGGCAGGAGAATTGCTTGAACCCAGGAGGCAGAGCTTGCGGCGAGACGAAATCGCACCATTGCACTCCAGCCTGGGCAACAAACATGAAACTCCGTCTCAGAAAAAAAAAAAAAAAAAAAGAAATGTACAAATCTTAGATGTACCATTCCATGAGCTTTGACAATCAAATGTGATTGTTATTCATTGGCATTTGACAGGCATATATATTGAAATAAAAGTTGAAAATAAATAATAATATATTTTCCATCTGTTACTTTTATTGTTGGGGTAATCCAAATGTTTCCACAGAAAGTAAAAGTAAATTTACTCCCAAATATTTAACAGATTTGTTGGTCATATTTGCCATGGAATATTTAACAAATATATAATAACTATAAGAATTACTCTCAGTGTTTAATTATAACTTACATTTTTCAAATGTCATGAATTTAAATTTCAGTGAAGCACACTGGAATAAACTTTCCAAGTACCAGTTTCAGGGTTAATTCACAATGTAGTTTCTTTATATAAGGAGTAGATAATTTGAATTTTCTCATTCAAGAAAAGATTTTAATTAATTCTTTTCTTTTCTTTTTTTTTTTTTTTTTTTGAGACGGAGTCTCGCTCTGTCACCCAGGCTGGAGTGCAGTGGCCGGATCTCAGCTCACTGCAAGCTCCGCCTCCCGGGTTTACGCCATTCTCCTGCCTCAGCCTCCCGAGTAGCTGGGACTACAGGCGCCCGCCACCTCGCCCAGCTAGATTTTTGTATTTTTTAGTAGAGACGGTGTTTCACCGTGTTAACCAGGATGGTCTCGATCTCCTGACCTCGTGATCCGCCCGTCTCGGGCTCCCAAAGTGCTGGGATTACAGGCTTGAGCCACCGTGCCCGGCCCCTTAATTAATTCTTTGAGAATTTTGTTTGTGTTTCCAGCTCTTAAGAACTGATTCACTTGACAACGTTACTGAAATTTTAGGGTGCAAAGGGCCAAGATGGCTTGAAACACTCAATTCCTAGCCAAACTACTTCTTTTTTAAAATGTCAAAGAAGTATAGAAAGATGACCCTATTCTGAAATGAATCAAGAGGGAATTTAAACCTGTCAAAAACCATAGGATTTTGATATTGAAAATAGTGACAACTATTTTTAATTTCACCAACAAAAGACTTTATATGAGTCCTTGCTTTTACTTTCAGCATTGCCAACAGTATTTGATATGTGCCGATGATGGAATCTTGAAGTGGAAATTCTATAGGAAAGGCTTATTTTGGTTCTTTTTAAGAAGGAATGCATATAAGAATTTGGCACTGCAGGACTACATTGCCCAACAATCACTCACTTTGTTCCAGTTGGAGACTTACGACCAATTTGCTGATACAATTTGCACTAGCCTTTTGAAATGTATAAATTACATTATTGCTTTGGATTCTTGTACATTCTAGCAGGGTAGAATGAAACTTGACAACCTGATTTCAAACTACTTGTACAAGAAACTGAGGTCGTTTCTTGATTTCAAACTACAGTACAAGAAACTGATGGACATGTAAGTTTCTCAACAATATACCTCCTTGGGTAAGACCAGGATGATTTCTCAATCTCACGTGACTTCTGAAAGTGAGTTTTTCTTCTTTTGCAATTCTAGAAAGCTAGTTGGATCCTGTATCTTTAAAACAGCAAAGATACAGATACCATACATAAGACTTTTACAGTTAAATATGTACAGAATAGTTGTCATGTACACAGTATTGTGGTAAGCATGAAAGGGCATATAAAAACATTATGTGGCCACATTTTAGATGAGGTCAAATGAACACATATAAAAATACAAGGAACTACATACAAATGTAAATTTTGAAGAAGTATAAAGGAATGAGTGTTAAAATGCTTTCACATAGTATTCAGAGATTTTACAATGTGTTCATACACAGGTAGTAAATGAAACTGAACATAATTTATATCCAATGAAATTTTAAAGACAGAAGTAGATTTAATTTATATTTGAAAGTTTACATACCTTTAAAATAATGAATCTATATTGAATAAAGTAGGTTTTTACAAATTCCTTTAACACAAGGTGGATTAAGACCATTTTCCTTTTCTTATAACATGTATATGTTGGGCTATTACCGCTCTCCTCACAAAAGTGCTATTTCACTAACCATTGCATTTTTTTTTTATTTTTTAGGTTTATTTTAGTGAAATAATAATAATTATTATTATTATTTTAGAGACAGGGGTTCATTCTGTCATCCAGGACAGAGTGCCGTGGCTCATTGTAACCTCAAACTCCTGGGCTCAAGTGATCCTCCTGCTTGAGCCTCCTAAGTAGCACCAAGTAGCATGCATGTTCTTAGAATCACCCTTTAATGTTTTCTTCCATTTTAACATTTTGAAAATTGGGTTGCATCTTAAAAGTAATGTGCCATCTAATGTAATGGCTATTTCCTTCAAAGCTATGAATTAAGTGGTAATACAATCAAATTAAAGAACTATGAGTGTTCACATTTAGTCATTATAATTTATAGTACCACCATGCCAGTTTTTTTTGTTTGTTTGTTTTGTTTTTTTTAAGACATAGGGTCTCACTTTGTTGCCCAGGCTGGTCTCAAACTTCTGGGCTAAAGTGACCCTTCCACCTCACCCTAACAAAATGCTGGGAGTTCTTAAAAAAAAAAAAAAAAAAAGAGGAAGAAAAAGATTTTGAATTAAAAGAAAGAAAGAAAACATCAGGCCAGGCACAGTGGCTCACACCTGTAATCCTAACACTTTGGGAGGCCGAGGCAGACAGATCACAAAGTCAGGAGTTCGAGAGCAGCCTGACCAATATGGTGAAACCCCGTGTTTACTAAAAATACAAAATTTAGCCAGGCACGGTGGTGTGTACCTACAATCCCAGCTACTCGGGAGGCTGAGGCAGGAGAATCACTTGAACCCGGGAGGCAGAGGTTGCAGTGAGCTAAGATTGCACCGTTGCACTCCAGCCTAGGCGACAGAGTCAGACTCTGTCTCAAAGAAAAAAGAAAGAAAGAAAGAAAAGAAAACATTTATTTAGATGGAAAAAAATTGTTGAAGCTGCGTAATGACTATATATGGGATCATTATACTTTCCCTCTAAATTTGTTTGGTTTGTTTGTCATTACATTCTTGACTACTTCTGAGACAGAAGTAATACAAGGCAGTTACAGGAGAACAGAAAATTCCAGGGAGCAGTTCACATGACTAGCAAAAGGTAACTGTTGAAATAGCTGCATAAGCTAGGGGTTGATAAGATCCTAAAAAACTAGGTTGTGGGCCAAGCTGGCTAAGACCGACTGGACCCAACATGGCCCTGGATTTGACCTAGGTTTCACCTAGAACGTTTTAATATACTTATTAGCATACTAAACACACACCCACCACTGCCATGACAGTTCCAGGATCACCCATATTTGGTGTAAAAATGGGTGGCACCAACGTTCTGAGAAATCTCCATCTCTTTCCAGGAATCTTCATAAATATTGCACCCTTTGGTTAAAGAAACCCATAAAGGTAGAAACCCCAAACTTCATTGGGCAACTTTCTCTCAAGTATGTCTCCACTGCCCTTTCATGGGTGTATACATTTTACTTTTCAATAAATCTCTGTAAATTCACTATTTTCTGATTCGTCTTTGAATACCTTCTTGCAATGGTGTCAAGAGCCTCAACACAGGCTGGGGTCTTGGTCCCACTGGCATTTGGGGACCTCCCCCAGCCTACAACTTGAACCATGGAAGTGGGGGAAAATTGAAAACAAAAAAGCAACTCCTTGATTTTTCTTTCTTATTTATTTATTTATTTATTTATTTATTTATTTATTTATTTATTTTGAGATGGAGTCTGGCTTTGCTGCCAGGCTGGAGTGCAGTGACGTGATCTCAGCTCACTGTAATCTTGGCTCACCACAATCTCTGCCTCCCGGGTTCAAGCGATTCTCCTGCTTCAGCCTCCCAAGTAGCTGGGATTACAGGTGTGCGCCACCACACCCAGCTAATTTTTGTATTTTTAGTAGAGATGGGGTTTCACCATATTGGCCAGGATGGTCTCAATCTCCTGACCCCGTGATCCGTCTGCCTCAGCCTCCCAAAGTGCTGGGATTACAGGTGAGAGCTACCGCACCCAGCCCAACTCCTTGATATTTCTTAGTCATTGACCATTATATTAAAACTAAGGCAAGTTTTCCCCACAGAACATCAATTCACAAGATCGTAAAATAAAATCTCAAAAGTACAAGGGCTGTTCACTCCAAACCAAGCTTCTTACTTTGGGTAAACTGTTAACCTGTGTTAGTTGTGCCCACTTTGATACATTGGTTAGTGGCTAAAATGCCTACAGGTTCCTCACAAACCAGTTATCTCTTTCCAGCAGTGCCATGGGTGTTCCTTTATTTTTTGGTTTTATAAAGTCAACAAAAAAGTATTAAATGGAAAGAATTAAACTCACAGTGTAAATCCAAATAGGCTGCTGGCAGATCACTTTGCCAGAGTAGGCAGGATAATGCTTTCTTGACTTGAAATCCTCACCTCGTCTTTCCCCCAACCTGCTTCTTTGTAGTTTGAATCTAGTGCAGGCTTATTCCTAAGGCAGATGGTCTCTTGCAGTTACCTCCCCACAGCAAGATGGTCTTTACTGATAGATTTGGGGAGTAGGGGAAGAGGGAGAGTAGACAGGGAGAGAAAGGCTTCCACCAGAAGGGTATGTAACACCCAGTAATTTGAAACATTTTTGAGTTTACCTTTGCAATAGCAGGAAATTAAAATGCCTTCACACAGAGTATTTGGAGATGCTTGTTCTAACAATCACCCATTAGCTTTCTTTTCCATTTTAACATTTTGAAAATTGAGTTGCTTAAAATTAATGTGCCATCTAATGTAATGACTATTTCCTCCAAAACTATGAATTAAGTGGTAATACAATCAAATTAAAGAACTATGAGTGTTCACACTTAGTCTTTATAACTACCATTTATCCCAACTCCACAGACTTTAGAAACTACAATTCCACTCTTGTTTTTTTTCCTTTTTTTTACTCATTTTTCTAGATGAATCGACAGAACCTTCATTTGTGTAAGAAGGAAGCTTTCTGCTCTTCTCTTTACATTCTAAACTCAATCCCACCCTCAAGTAGGGCACTTTGCTCTCCCTCCTCCTCCATTTTCTTACCTGACCCAATAAAAAGGTAGTATCCTATTTTTCAATGGTCGTAATTACACATGCAAGAAACTAAAATGTATTACTGGGCTGGGATAGCTTCTCTCAAAGTAAGAACCAGGTCAGGGGATGTCTGTTTCTCAAAGATGCACAGATAGTGCCTCTGTGTGCATGACAATTGCCTATTCTTTGTTTGTGTTTTATCATCAGCCACTCCTGGCCCGTTTGTCTTCAATTAACAGGCAGACAGCAGAAGGCCTTATTTTAAGTTCAGGCAGAGCAGTTTGCTCTTTATGCAGCTATTGTTGACAGAGAGTCCTGTATTCTAGTACATACTGGATGACTGCCAGACACTAATAAATCAAGTACTTCAGTCACCATTTAGCTATCAACTCTTTGTATACAACTTTTGAAGAAGGGTGAGTGAATCTTAGCCTGGAACCACAACACTCCAAAACTACACAAGCTGCAAATCGACTAGGACTATTTCTCTTTCCTGCTGCTGCTGCAAATGCTACCAGAAGAAGAAAAGATTTTACAGACATTTATAGCTCTAGGTGGGAAAAATAGTACTTTTCAGGCTGAATGATGTCTGAAAGACAATAGCATTACTTCCTTATTAGGAACAACTCTGCTGCAAACACCCACATCATTGAAACTGTCATCATTGGGGCAACCGAGGAAGATTCAGAGCAGCAATATAGGTCAAATGACACATTCAAACCAACACTCCACTGAAAAGCAAAAAGCCAGTTTTACAGCTTAACAGAGTGCTGTATTTTAATCTCATTTAAGCAGGATTTAAAATATAGGTGTTGAGGAAGCTGTTGAGGTTTTCCAAGACAAGAGCTTATCACATAATGGTTTTGTGAAAAGGCTGATTCACAAAAAAAAAAATGATGTAACTGTTACTGGATGCACAAAAGAAAAGAAGGCAAAAGAATTATCTGATGCTGTACATTGTATCCCCTAGAAAGATAAGGCATGAGAATTAAATGAACTTTGAGCTGTCTTCTCTTCACATTTTAACACTAGATAATGAAATTTATTGCCTGCCAGTCCATAGTACAATCAGACAAATTTAAATAATTATTCATGCAAATACATAAAGCTAACCTAGCAAAAATGAATAAACTTAGTATGTTGTCTTGAATCTGAAGTCTAACAGGCATTCTTGTCCTAGTATATTATATGGTCACATGGATTTTATACTTTATAAAAATAATTCGCATTATAGACTTTTGAAGCTCATTTGTCAGCTATAGCATTCATCTTTTATTTATATTACTTATGTATCTATCACTTACGGAATGCATATGTGTCAGTCACTGGTCTAAGCATTTTTCATCGATGGCTTTAAATAACCAACAACTTCATAAAGTAGATGTTATTATGCCTATTTCCAGATGAAACACTGAGGTTCACAAGGGATAAGTACCTTACTCAAGTGCAAATGGCTGGTAAGTGGCAGAACTGGAATTCAAATACAAGTTTGATTCCAAAGTCTATGCTTTAAAAAAATTCCTCTATAGTTTTCAATTTTATTTTTGTTTCTGAATACATTTTAACAGTAACTAGAATCCAGCATATATTGTAAGCATCTTTTTAAGGAGATGATGTTAATTTTATGGGAGCAGAGACATTTTCAGAGATATGATAAATGTCTGTAATTGCACATTTATAAACCACAACTACAGAGAGCAATTGGTTGTCCCACGCTCATGCAAAGAGCCGAGCAGCATTAGGTGAGCAGATCACAGTCAGATATATTATGCCTTGTGAAATAAGTTAATAAGGGTTGAAACACTGTATGCTTGATGAAATAAATTTCCTAAGGGCAACAGACATTAACAGCTGTTCAAGTACTGTTCATGTCCCCGTAGGCAAGTATATCACTCCCGCAGCTATTGAACACATGTGGTGTTCCTGTGGTATCTTTCATCTCATTTACACCAAGAAAAAGTAAGTAAGTATTTTTGGGCTTCGGCAAGAACAGCCTCATAGACATTCTTGTCTACCATTCACCACTTAGTAGCAAGTTATTTTACTAAAAATAAAAATTAGAGACAATGTTAATTCTCTGTTAAAACCCTTTCAGTGGCTTCTCATTGCACTCACAAGCTTCAAGAAGCTCAAACCCCCTACAAGGTTTTACATGACCTACAACCTATGTTCTCCAGCACTTTGCCACACCAATCCCTCCTTCCAAGGTAGGCTTCCCTCTGCTGTGTTCCCAGCTCAGAGCTTTCAGTCAGGCCTTTCTCTTTACCAGGAATGCTTCATCCAGAGTTTTCATATACCAAACACCTATTTAGCAACAAGTCTCACTTCTGAAGTTCAGAGAAATTTCCTTGTTCTATCCATAACATTAATCACTTCTGTTTTCACTTGCATGGCATCCTGTACTTTGCCTTCCCAGGGCCTATCTCAACTGCAATTGGCAAAGGCGTGTGATTAGTCCTCCAACTTGTTGAAAGAGCTGCTCCAATAGAGAAACAAATACTTTAATATCCTAGCCCTGTAGTAGAGTATCTTGAAAAACTAATCTTACATGGGGGCATTGGGCCTTATAAATTCAAATTCCCAAAATGTTATTGGTGGCATTCATTTCAGCTAAAAATGCATTCATTTTGTCACTTTTTCAATTTATTTTATTGGTTGGGTCACTGTCATTACTAAGAAAAAGAGTTTGTTTTTTCTGAGTAAATGCCTCTGGTCCTGTAATTTTTGTGTCAATATGATATTTTTGTGTGAGAACTGTTAGTTAAAAAAATTTTGTATTACCAGTGTTAAAAGGAGAAATATAATAAGATATAGCGACTAATAGTGTTTCTTGAAAGAAGGAAATTACTAATGGAAAAAGCAGCATTTGCCAGAAGTGACAGCTTGTCAAATTGACTGTCAATATGTTTAAAGAAAATAGTCATATAAAAAGGAAATCATAAGGAACAACAACAGCTAAACAGGAATTACATTTTTGAAAGTTAAATTTTTACTGTGCCCTCAGGCAGATGGAGCTTAACTTTCCCATTTAAAAAGTAACCTCATACATATAAAAATAAGTATACATTTAATTAGACATCAGTAACAAACTCAGAAGAGAAGAATCTGAGTGAAAATAATCCATCTTAAAAAATAGTAACTCAGTTCTACACAGGGCTGGTGATGATGGCTGCACAACAGTGTGAATGTACTTAATACCACAGAACTGTACACTTAAAATGTTTAAAGCAGTAAATGTTATGTATGGCATACCACAATTTAAAAAAAACACAGTAAGTCAATAATTCTTTATTATCACATATCGATCTAGAAACACATTTGCTGATATTTCCAACTCAGGTATAGTGTGTTTAAAATGTGGAGCCAGTGAAGGGTTGGAAGAACGGGTGTTGCCTTAACCTTTCAAACATCCAGAGATAAGTTCAATTACATGCCCTGTCTTCTCCCCTACTAAGAATCACTTGTACTTGAACCATCAGCCCACAATCATTGCAATCAGAGTTACTTAGTCTCAATAAATTTCGTTTAGGCAGGAGGTCTATAATGAACTGGAAATTAAATCTTAATATACTGTTGGCTCAAAATGTCACAAATCACGTATCATATCACAAAAGAATGATTTAATTTGATTTCAAGATAAGGCAAATGAAAATCTCCAAAATTATCATTTAGGTTGAAAAATATGTAAAAATAAAGGTAAATGAGTAGTACAATATTTTCCCTTGCTACAATATCATTAAAGAAAATTAGCTTATATGAAACTGTTTTTTAAGATATAGTAGAAACACTGCTTTTATATTATCTTTTCTGTATCAAGAAGCAAGACACATGTCACTAAAAATCCATCTTCCCTCAGGCAATGAAGTCCCAGTTAAAATACATTAAAATGAGGTTATGATCTTGGGCCCATGCTTCAAAACTGAAGTACTATTATTCCATAGTGGAAAAAATAATGAAATTTATCAGAGAGGACTCAAGAAAAAGGAGTTTTTTAGTAGGGAAAAACAAGCCCCAAACTCTAATGCACAATTATACTCTGTGATTCAAAGGATAATGAAAACATGGTTGCTGAATCTGAAGACACAGTCATTACACTGGGAGCCATTTAGAAAAAAAAGTCATTCCAGATCTAAATTACAGTTAATAAACGGTCCCTGGAATAGAAATGGTAATTTTAAAAAACAGAGCAGCACACAGATTAAAACTACAGTCATCTGGCTCTGGGTATCTGACAAGATTTATCTTAAAAATTCCTTACAAATGTGTGAAGCTCACCTAGGTAATGCATCATCTGTGCTTTACAGGCTTGGTATTCCAAGTTTGGTCCATTGACCAGCTGCATGGGCATCCTCTGATAATCTGGTGCATATGCAGAAAACCCACTCCCCACGTCAGGCCAACCAGATCACCATCTCCTTAACAATCTCTGCAGGTGCTTTCTACACAAATTAAAGTTTCAAACACACAGTTCTAAACAACACATGCAGAGCATCTATTCATAAACTGTTAGGGCTTGACAATACACAGCTATTCTGGGCTAGAGCGCTGGAGACAGTCTCTACCTTTAGGCTTGGGGTACACTAGTTCTTGAATATGTTAAACCCAAATGAAGATGTGATCCCGGTTGATTCTGAGCTTGTAACCATTCCCTTTGAATGCATGTTCATAGATTGTCATTTACAACTTCCTGAATAATGACGTAAGCTGGGAGAATAAATAGCCAGTGTCCCAGCAAGAATTGACCTAAGAATGGGGAGACAGTGTTTCTGGGAGTTATGTGCCCTCCTTAGGGATGCTGGGGGCCAAGGTGTAGGCTACGTTTGCTCCCACTCTCTGTGGTTATTCTAGGTTTTATGTGCTTGACTAAAATTAGGAACTTAATCCAATTTAACAGTGAAGGTTAGTAGTGAAGAAATATAGTCTCTTCCACACCAACAATCAGCCCATCAAAATGCACTACATCCTCTTAAATTGTACTTAGCTTTCATGTTTTCATTCTACTTATAAGTAGCTGATTTCACTTAGTTCTTTATTAGTTATTTCAAATTAACAAGCATATATATATATATATATTCTTTTTTCCTTTTTCACTATGTAGAGGCTATGCTAGTTTTAACACGGCTACCCAAGTTGAAAAAAATGAATATGTTGCCCAACAGATGTTTGGCATGTATCAAAAGCATTTACAAGTGCTGTTGAATTATAATTTGTTTATCACCTATTGTCTCATTTCTTAAAAACTGATAAAGTAGATAATCTTTTAATCTCATTATAGATAATAAACAGAGCCAGAGAAGCATGGTGTAAAAAAAATAACAGGCTCTGGAAAACACTGTTGGGATCAAATCTTGCGTCAACTCTTTAATACCTGAGCTACCTAATCTATCAAATACAAACAGTAATAACAAGGTACTTCTAGGGTTTCTGGGAATAGTAAATAACCCATACATGTAAAGTATATGCAACAGTACCTGAGATGTTACAGGCATTCAATAAATGTTATTTTTACGCAATTTTCCTAAAGAAACATCATTAGTGTTGGGGCCAAGATACAAAAGGAAATCTACCACTTTGGAGCCTGAGGACTTGCCATTACATTATATTACCTAGACCTATAATCTCACTTAAGTCATCTTAAAACCTGGTAAAATATCAGAGAATGAAGCAAGAATCCACAGCAGGATTCCCTGACCCCCAAGCTGTGGACTGGTACTGATCTATGGCCTGTTAAGAACTGGGCTGCAGAGCAGGAGGTGAGTGGCAGGCAAGCAAGCATTACCGCCTGAGCTCCGCCTCTTGTCAGATCAGCAGTGGCATTAGATTCTCACAGAAGCAAGAACCCTATTGTAAACTGTGCATGCAAGGGATCTAGGTTGCATGCTCCTTATGAGAATCTAACTAATGCTATTCCACCTGCCCCCCGCCCCATCATCTGTCCATGGAAAAATTGTCTTCCACAAAACTGGTCCCTGGTGCCAAAGAGGTTGGGGGCCACTGATCTACAGTTTTCACTGTAAAACTTGGGTTTTCATATGCCTGTAGTTCATATGCCTAAATGTGTAACAAAGGGGACAGAAGAAGAAACAAATAATATCCTCTTTATCAAGTGATTAGTTTTCTTAATGGAAAGTTCATCACAGTGAGTATTTTCATAGAACATATACAGAATATCTCTTGCTGAGCTAACATGTTTTGCTGTCAGTCAGCAACACTGAAAACATCTATATCAACCTTGTTTGTTTAGCTGGAGTTAAATAATGACACTCAGTATTTGCAAAGTGTTTTATAGTTTCAAAGTATTCAAATAACACTGTGGCATACAGGTAGTGCAGATATTTTTAGTCCCATTAAGTACAAAAAAAAAGAGGTTCAAATGTTGAAGTGTACATAAAAGTCTGAAAGAAGATGGTGACATTCTGAAGCAATTTACTTACAATTTTACTTACCAAATATTCGCTTTGACAAAAGAAGTAATAAGATACAGAGTTGGTGGAATAATTTGAGGCCATTTGTGGGAGGAGGGCAAGTGACTTACAATAATGAGACTTGAGATCATCTAAAATTATTCAATGCTAGATGGCTATATTATGAACATTTAACATTGTTCAAATAATTGATGACTCTACATTTCTTTGATATGTGTGTTATATTTCCTGTGCTTATGTCAATTCTCTAAGTTTCCTAAGTGTAGAGTCCATGTTTACCTCATTTATCTTTCCATACTGATCCGGCACAATGTCTAGGTATTCGCTCTCATCCCACTGAGTTTTCTAGGTCTTCATTTAGCACATAAAAAATGTAGAAATAGTGAAATTTTTAACTGTTTAACTGCTCAAATTTATCTGATTCAAATTAACCTAATTATTTATATATACTTGAGTTTTCTCGGTATAAAAACACAAGGTAGTATTTTCCAAGTTCTCAGTATTATATATCACATGATGGTATTAGGAAAAATGATAACATTAACAAGATTCTAAATGCTCACAGAAGTACCTAAAATTCAATTTCTGATAACATACAACTGGTAAATGCTTTGATTATCACCATTTTATAGGTGAGAAAATGGAAATCATATAGCCAGAGCTGAACTTCAACTACATTGTTCCATTTCATCAGATTTTCACCCTGAGTTGACAGAAACAGATATCTTCATGTTTCTATGCCATAAGAGATGCTGTATCTAATTCCCTAAGTTTATTTTATTTTCTTTTTTTAGAAACAGCGTCTTGCTCTGTCACCCAGGCTGGAGTGCAATGATGCAATCATAGCTCATCACAGCCTTGAACTCCTGGGCTCAAGTGATCTTTCTGCCTCAGCCTTCGAAGTACCTGGCCTACATATTATTTTTTATTTTGTATTCAGCTCACCATTAGGCAGTTTAAAGGATATAAAAATCTGCAGAAAACATATGCTGACCCTAAAGGAGGAGCTTGCCATCAATTTGAGGAGCTCAGAAATGCTTACACTGAAATTGAAACGCCTTTCAAAGGCAACACACTGTTAAGCATAAGACTATGAAGTACAATTTAAAATTATGTATGTAATTCAAAAATGGATGTAGTCAGCATAAACTGGTCAGAAACAAAATTCTAGAGCTGCAGATCCAGAATTTACAAGGCTAGACAGAATGATTGCCCATGTTCCTTTCTGGTACAATCATATTCTCTATTCTAATGTGAAATAATCATCTCCAGAATACTCAATGATTTATTATTTTAATAAACTACAGAACAAGTCTTGCACTCAATCTTCAATTATTAAGTCCCTTTGCTCATCTTCCTGGATCATTACATTGCTCATTAGGACCTCCCATTAAAAGAGAAAGAAACCCACATTACAGAATGGTATCTTGTAAACAGCTATTTTTAAGGGTGTTAAGTTACCTGTCACCACAAATAGAAGAATCTGATAGAACACAATAACCACAAATTAAAAGGAAGTTTATTATTAATATAACTGAATAAAATAATCACAAAACCTTTTTAATGGAAACACTCTGGATGACAAACAACCATAAACTTTTGCTGATTCCATTTTTTAAATCTTAGCTACCAAAAAAAAAACTTTTCAAAAGGTGAGAATAATGATTCCCTTTACAAGCTCTATGGCTAGTATTACTCTGATAGAATGAAGATTTAGCAAGATAAGTTTCTTAATACAAATTCAGGTGCATTTTAAATGTTAGAACTTGAAATGGGAATAAATTGCCCATTTCCAACACCAATATCACTGCAGAATCCTCATCTCAAAATTCCTCACCACTTCCTAAATATCCATACACGAATGTGTTTCAATTTCTCATACACATCAAATACACACACAGACACACACACTCTCATACATCTATAATAATATACACATACATTATATACGTGGATGTTAGTGTATGTGTATATATACACATATTTTTTCTATCATTTCTCTATCTTAACATCTTATCCTCTCTAAAATGGCATAGTGGAGCCAGCATAAAATTCGGAATAAAATCCAAATTCTGCCACATCCTAGCTGTTTGACTGTAAGCAAGTTTCTAAACCTCCAAGAGCCTTACCTTCCATAATGGTTCAAATGGAAGAATAACACTGAATTACTGTGCAAATCAGAAAGAAAGTGTGTAGTATCTACTATGATATAAGACAGCATGTTCTCATTAAGAGGCAACTTGTTGCCTTTGTTGCTATTGTTATCCCTCCTCAAACATGCTTTTTCTTGAATTGCCGTTTCTTGAGTAATGTCATTATCACTCATCTTATCCATTGGCTCAAAACCTTAAAATTATCTAGGATACTCCTCGTCCACATGGAATCAACGCCAAAGTGCTATGAATTCTTCCCTTGGAATGTATCATGAATATTTTCCCAATGCTACCATCTCCTATGTTATTGTTACCATACTGTCTTCAAGGTGAACTGCCATCAGTACTCTGCTAGTGTCCTTCCCTGCAGTTTCACTACACTTAAAGCTCTGTACACATTACAACCTGACAAGAGTATTGCTTTCCTTTTGTCAATCTACTGATAAAAAAAACTCTTCGTGGCTCCCTAGTAGCCTAAACACACAAACAAAAATCCTAAATCCCTGATGATTGGAACCAATATATCTTCTAGCCCCATTTAAAAAGTCTCCTTTTTCAGTAATCCTAGCAAACATTTATTGAGTGGATATTATGTTCAAAGTGCCATTTCTGGCCATAGGAATACAAGGGTGAACCATGTGGTCACATTCTAAGACAATAAGAACTTTCTTTTTAGTGACAGATAACACTATTAAACGACCAATCTTTAATTCTATATGTGATAAGCACTCGGTACAAATAAATATAGAGTACATGCTGACAACATCTGAGAATCTGGGAATGCCTTCCTGAGGAAGTGATATTTGAACTAGAATTTAAAGAGGAGTTGTGGGAGCTGGACGCAGTGTCTCACGCCTATAATCCCAGCATTCTGGGAGGCTGAGGTGCGCGGATCACGAGGTCAGGAGATCGAGACCATCCTGGCTAACACAGTGAAACTCTGTCTCTAATAAAAAATAATAATAATACAAAAAAATTAGCCAGGCATGGTGGCGGGCGCCTGTAGTCCCAGCTACTCAGGAGGCTGAGGCAGGAGAATGGCAAGAACCCAGGAAGCAGAGCTTGCAGTAAGCCGAGATCCAGCCACTGCACTCCAGTCTGGGCGACAGAGTGAGACTTCGTCTCAGAAAAAAAAAAAAAAAAAAACAGGAGTTATGGGAGTTGAGATGATACGATGGGGGAAGTGGAATTCTAGCAGAGAAAATGGCATAGCATGTAAGACACAAACCCACTATGCTTCAAGTCAAATTAATTATTGATGTGTTTGAAATCTGTATTATTCTCCACCCAAAGTTTGTGTATATTTTCTTTTCACTTGGAACGTTAATCATACTGAAGACACTGCTATGCGACCTCAATTACTTCCAAAAAAAAAAGTTTTATTTATGAAGTAAATATTTTCCTGAAAAATTCCTTCTAACTGTATAAGCAAAAGATGACTTGATGTGATACTATGCATTACTGTACTAAAATAAAAAATCAACTTGCTCTATAGTGGAAATATTAATGATTCATGAGATTTTTCTTCTAAGGAACTTTTTCTCCCTCATTTCAAATATTCATCACCTAATTTTAATATTTGAATTCAGAATATATTTGCATTTTCTTTTCTAAAAAATAATCACCCATTAGTATTCTGTACTGGCTTTAGGAAATTATTGGTGTATGACTGTGTCAAGAGATTGAGCCTCAATAAGAAACTCTGATATCTTAAATTGCTTTGAGGGAGACATTTTTAATGCCATCAGATAACTTCTCCCAATAAATTCTTCAACCTTTATCAAAATAAAACTACATTTTCTATTGCCAACTTGACAAAGACAAGACAGATTATGTTTTTAAAAAAGGGTGCACGTGATTTTTTTTTTTTTTTTATGCAGCTACTCTAAATCTATTAACCATTGGACAGTGATGAATTAGGGTTACACATAAGCAAACTTAAACAGCAACCATTATCTACATTAGTCATCTATCTTAGAATTTCTAGGGTCAGGCAGTCTTACAAAAACAAGTATAGTATAGTAAGACTCATTCCAAAAGCTTTACAAAATGTTTGTTGGTTTTTAACTTTTCAAAAGAAAATTACTTCTTTTTTAATGAAAAAATAGTGTTGAATCTAACACTGATGACAGTTTAGCTTTCTTGAAATTCTTTCCTCTTCTGCTTTTGTGACACTGTACTTCATGCTTTAGTATATAAATCTCACTTTCCGTTTCTACATATGCAGCTGAAATGTAGTAAATATGTGTTGGCCTATAAAATAAAGGGAATGATGCAGACTCTTAAGATTCCACGTATTACTAACATCAAATGTTTTTCCTTGTGGTCATTGTTAAAATCGTAACAGACAAGGAATCAGGCTGGGTCGAGAATGGCAAAAGCTATCAGTGATTCTCAGATCAAATAAAGAAAATCCCTTGAAGTTTGGAGTCTGGGGGAGAAAGGCTTCTTTTTAAGTCACAGAAACAATGGAATTATGCTCAAATAACATTCTGAGTTGTCTTTTTTAATGGTTACTATCTGAGCCTGACATTCTCAGAATTCACGAAATGAAGAGCTAATTAGGGGTATTTACTTGTTTTAAATAAGAATATTTCCTTGTAGTTGATATAGAGTTGGCAGAATTGATTATATTAGCCTGGAAAATGTGGCACATATACACCATGGAATACTATGCAGCCATAAAAAAGGATGAGTTTGCGTCCTTTGTAGGGACATGGATGCAGCTGGAAACCATCATTCTTAGCAAACTATCACAAGAAGAGAAAACCAAACACCGCATGTTCTCACTCATAGGTGGGAACTGAACAATGAGATCACTTGGACTCGGGAAGGGGAACATCACACACTGGGGCCTATCATGGGGAGGGAGGAGGGGGGAGGGATTGCATTGGGGAGTTATACATGATATAAATGATGAATTGATGGGTGCTGATGAGTTGATGGGTGCAACACACCAACATGGCACAGGTATACATATGTAACAAACCTGCACGTTATGCACATGTACCCTAGAACTTAAAGTGTAATAAAAAAAATAAAATAAAATAAAAACAATACTCCAAATTTCACAGGTAGTCAAAAGAATAAACAAGAATTTTAAAATGCTGTTGCACAAAATATATCCAGAAGAAGTTGATACAGATTTTTTTAAAGCCATACTTGTATTTTGAGAATTCAACAGCAAATTTCTGCATTACATTTTTGTGGAAGAACAGATAGAGGGCTTTTGGTGAGTTTGCAAATATGGGAAGGGGAATAAACCAGTTTTTTACTATAACTGGAGAAAACTTTGCTGAAAACAAAAAGCTGTTACTGCTGCTATACCTCACAATATTTAAGGAAAATTCTTTAAATTCTAAATAAAAAGGATTGTATTTTATAAAATTTAAGCATGAATGGTAAGCAAAGGGACTATCATTCATCATTTTAAATCAATATTATTAAGAAAGTTTTTCAGAAATTCAGTATCTTCTTAAAGGATTGGGTTAATCATCTGACTAAGGTTCAGAATGAAGTTAAATACCATGCTTAAAAATGAAAATGTTTATAAAAAGGAAATAAGGAGGTTAATGAAATCTTCTAAGTTTAAAAATTATGGAACTGACATAAATTGGCTATAAACTGTCAGGAAACAATGCTATATGAACATTTTCATGTTTCTGCAGGGTCCGGGCTATGCCGGGCGCGGTGGCTCGCGCCTGTAATCCCAGCACTTTGGGAGGCCGAGGCGGGCAGATCACAAGGTCAGGAGATCGAGACCACGGTGAAACCCCGTCTCTACTAAGAATACAAAAAATTAGCCGGGCGCGGTGGCGGATGCCTGTAGTCCCAGCTACTAGGGAGGCTGAGGCAGGAGAATGGGGTGAACCCAGGAGGCGGAGCTTGCAGTGAGCCGAGATGGCGCCACTGCACTCCAGCCTGGTGGACAGAGTGAGACTCCGTCTCAAAAAAAAATAAAAAAAAAAAAAAAAAAGAAAGCTAGAAGTTCACAATAGACACTTTCAGAGAGACCTGCATATATCCCCCCAGAGCCATTCATTTATGTTGCAAGGAATAATAAACCTAGTGACTTTAACTTCCTTTCCCCAAAGAACAAATGCAATAAAGATAAAACAGTTACAAATATGACAGTTATTAATCCATCTGTATCAATATTTACTTAAAACGTGAACAGTCAAAATACACAAATTAAAAAACAGAGACTGTAAACGTAAATGAGAAGACAAGACTGAACTTGATGCTGTTTACAAGAAACCACTTTAAGTATCAAAGACAGATAGGTTAAAAATAAAAGAATAAAGAATGATATACCATGCTAACATTATTTTTAAAAAATAGCTGGAATAGCCACATCAATGTCAGATAAAGTAGACCTCAGATGAAGAAAAGTATCAAGGATAAGGAAGGAGGCTACATAATAAAAAAGGGTTAATTCTTCAAGTAGTCATAACATCTTTAATATGTAAGCACCTAATAAGAGAGTATCAAAATACATGAGGCAAAAACTGATAGACATAAAAAGGAAAATAGGTAACTCCACTATTCAAGTTGGAGATTTCAACCCTCCTCTTTCAGTAACTGATAGATCAAGTAGGCAGAAAATTTGTCAGGATACAGTTGAACTGAACAGCATCATCAATTAACTTGATACATTCGACATTAATAGAGTACTTTATCCAACAACAGCAGAACACACATTATTCTCAAGCTCACATGGGACATTCACCAATATAGACCACATTCTGGGCCATAAAGCACACTTTAACAAATATAAAGGAATAGAAATAATATGAAGTATGCTTTCAGACCAGAATGGAATTCAACTAAAAATCAATAACAGAAAGACAGTTTGAAAAGCTCCAAATATTTGAAAATTAAACATACTTCCAAATAAATGAGTCAAGGAGAATTCTTAAGAGAAATTCTAGAATATTTCTAAATGAAAATGAAAACACAACTGACCAAAATTTATGGGATGCAGGGAACATAGTGTTTAAGGGAAATTTATAGTATTAGGTAAATGTACCAGAAAAGAAGAAAGTTCTCAAACTCTAAGCTTTCACCCTAGGAAACCAGAGAAAAAACACCACTTTATATCTAAGAAAGAAAATAAACATCAAAATTTAGAGCAGAAAATAGTGAAACTGAAAGAAGGAAAATAGAGAAAAAAGACATCAAAAGCTGGTTCTCAGGAAAGATCAACAAAATTGACAAACCACTAGCCATGCCAGCCAAGAAAAAATGATAGAGACAAAAATTACCAATATCAAAAGTAAAATACTGATCCCACAGATATTAGATGGTAATAAAGCAATAGTATAAATAACTCTATGGTCAATAGTTGGATAAATTATATTAAATAAATTAGTTCCTTGAAAGACACAAACTCATACAAGGAGAAACAGATAATCTAAATAGGTCTATGTCTATTAAATACAATGAATTAATTACTAATAACCTTCTAAGAACAAAAGAACACGGACCTGATTATTTCACCAGGAAATTCTACAAAACATTTAAGGAAGCAATATTGATCTTCCAATATATTTCATAAAACAGAAGTAAAGAAAATTGTTCCTATCTTTTTCTAAAAGGCTAGTATTAACTTAGTATCAAACTCAGACAGACATTATAACAAATAAAAGCTATAAATAAATATCTCTCATAAATGTCTATGCATAAATCTTCAATGAACTATTAAAAAATCTAATACAACAAAGCATAAAAAATTACATACACCAAGAACAACTGTGATTTATACCAGGCATGCAATGCTGGTTTGATATTTAAAACATCAATTAGGTTGGGCATAGTGGCTTGCACCTGTAATCCCAGCACTTTGGGAGGCTGAGATGTACGTATCACTTGAGGCCAGGAGTTTGAGACAGGCCTGGTCAACATGGCGAAACCCCATCTCTATTAAAAATACAAAAATTAGCCAGATGTGGTGGTACACATCTGTAATCCCAGCTGCTAGGGAGGCTGAGGCACGAGAATTGCTTGAACCCAGGAGGCAGAGGTTGCAGAGAGCCAAGATCGTGCCACTGCACTCCAGCCTGGGTGACAGAGTGAGGCTCTGTCTCAAAAAATAATAATAAAAATAAAAATAATAAAACATCAATTAATGCAATCCATTACATCAAGAGACTAAAGAAAAATCATATAATCGTATGAATTCATATAAAGAAAGCCTTTGGCAGAATCCAGCACTCATTCATAATAAAAACTGTCAGAAAATTTGGAATAAAAGTGGACTTCCTCAACATGACAAAGAATATCCACAAAAGTTTATAGCTAACATCATACTTAATGGTTTAAAAAAAAAAAAAAAAAACTGGTTACTTTGCCTCATAGTATCAGGGTTATTTTTCACAAGTAAGATTCATGTTTCCAACATGAAAAATAATATGCATTTCACTCTCTAAACTTTGTCACTTTAGGTTATCTTTCCAAGTGTTACTTGAAACGATTCTAACATTGATTATCATGAAAAATAAATGCAAATTTAACTTTGGCTGGATATATTAGACTTTACATTGTAGACTTAGACTGTAAGCTTGAGAGTATGGTGTGACTTTGTCTTCTGATACATAATAGATATTCAAGAAATAAATGAAAAAAATGAAAGAATGAAAGACTGTAAAATATCTTACTTATCAATGTAAATCAAATTATTTACCTAAATAACTTGGATATATACATATGCCTAATGAGAATATATTAATTTTTCCAAAAATACTTTGGTACTTGGGGAAATCATTAATATTTTCTCTATTTGTATTTGTTCTTTTTTTGAGGCACTCAAACCATATTTTACTCAATTATCCAACCACTTAATTCCTTCTTAATGCTTATTTCACTCTTAACTCATCTAGCAAAAATAAAATTTCTCACCATGGCCCAAGCTTCCTATTACTTCATTACGTCTCTGACTTGATCTCCTACCACACACCCAGTTACTGTGACTATCCAAATGTGCTTTTGACTCAGAGCCTTTGTCTTAGCAGTTCCTTCATCCTGAAATTCCTATTACAGACAACTGCATGGTTTCTTCCCTTGCTGATATAGTTTGGCTATGTCCCCACACAAATCTCATCTTGAATTGTACTCCCTATAATCCCAATATGTCTAGGGAGAGACTTCGTGAGAGGTGATCAGATATTGGGGGTGGTTTGCCCCATCCTGTTCTTGTGATAGTGAGTGAGTTCTTAAGAGATCCAATGGTTTTATAAATGGCTCTTTCCCTTTCACTCCTCACTCTTCTCTCTCCTGCCGCCATGTGAAGAAGGTCACGCATTCCCTTTTGACTTCCATCATGATTGTAAGTTTCCTGAGGCCTCTGCAGCCATGTGGAACTGTGAGTCAATTAAACTTCTTACCTTTATAAACTGCCCAGTCTCGGGTATTTCTTTATAGCAGTGTGAGAATGTCTGCACTAATAATACTTGCCTTCTTTCAGTTTTCACTCAAATGTTAATTTTTCAGTTAGAGGCCTTCTTTATCTTACTGAGAATTATATCTCACACATGCACACTTCCTACAGCCCTTCTGTGTTTTTCTTTTTCTACATACCATCTTTTACTTTCTTATTATCACCCTTTCCCCCACTGAACTATAAACTCCATCAAAGCAGAGGTTTTTGCAATTGTTCTTTACATATGAAATAAATAGTTGGGATTTCAAGAATTAGTATGAATACTGTAAATATGACTATCTTAATATAATGACATATTTTAACAGTTGTTAAAGAAATACAAATTTATTCAAAATGTTCTAATTCCGTAAGATACCTTGTAGAGAGTTGAACTTGTTCTGAATCTCACCATTTCATTCCCATCCCAATCACTGGTTTTCCATCAGGAAAATCATTGTTAAATATGTGGTAGATTTTTTTCTGCATATATTTACACAGAAAAGTATCATACCATGATCCATTTTGTTCTCTTTATGGTAAATCCCCTGGCAAAAGGAAAAACTTTTTTAGCATTCACTTACTTAAATTTTATTATAAATAATACATTCACAAATTCACTGAGATGAACGTCCACAGCAAATATATGATATTTTTTGAATATCCATTTAACTAGAAGCACTTATTTCTCATTACTGTCCAGGAAATGTGATCCACAAACTTGAAAATAATATAAGTATATACAATACTTTAAAATTACAGATTAATAGTGGTAATAATAATGCATAGAAAATGATACTTTATACTGCATTGTAAAGATCTAGTGAAATCTACTGCATTTTAATAACAAATCAAATGTGTTTATCTTGGAGATTATGGAAGAAAAATGTAATGAGAGAAATTATATGAAACTAAATGTTAAAAAAACAAACCTCAAAGAAGTAACAGATACTTGAAAGCAAATCAAAAGAGAATCTTAAGGCAACATACTATAAAAGTCTCTAATTATTGAATTCCTTAGAAAAGCTTTTATTCTCTAAGTTACAACATAAGATTTTACTTAAATGATAACTATTAAAATTATTATTTCACTGTATACACAAATGTGGAAATATTATGGAAAACTTTTGATATTTCTCTATTGCATATATTTGTTTTACACTTTTATCTCTATTGGTCTTCTGAATTTAATGCAATAGAATAACTCATGGGGTTTAAATCTCATATTCTTTCAACTTTAAGCTAATTTAGTTTGGTGATAAAATGTTAACTAAAAGGAATCACGAATTTGTAGAAATTTTAGGGCTTGAAGGAGCCTTACAGATCTAACAAATGCCCCCATTTTATGAACAAGGAAACCATGGCTAAGAAGTGTAACTTACCAAGAACACAGAAATTTAAAGCGTGACTTCTTTTATGTAAACATTTAAATTATCACTCATTTTTAACCTTAAGAATTTCATAATAATGATTTATTGTGCCAGATGTTAAGCTATGGCCTGTCAGATTCACAACCACTTTCTCTACTTTGCTCAGTGATGCTGTGGCTGATGCTCAGGCTTGAAGATCATATAAGTACCTACTGTGAGAAATATGCTTACAATGAATAGCAGTTGTTTTGTGCTCTACACAGTATTTTGTTATATATACTATTCCCACTAAGAATGCTAGAAATTTTAACCCAGATATTCAGATCAATTTTATATACCAATTTTTCCATCTACTCCACTTACAGTGTGGCCTTGAGCTTCCATATTCTCAAAATTCACTTCATAATTCTTTATTTATGATTAAACAATTTAATTTTTATAAATCTCCTAGAGTAGTGCTTGGTACATACTAATGGTACAGTAAACAGCTATTATTAATGTTGCCATGAAGAGGATAATGCTTGAATTTGATAGCAAGATAGGAAATTCTAATATTTTGCATCTTCAATAGAAGTTTGTGTTAAAAAAATAACTATACCTATAGGTCTATTTTGTAATGGAGAAAGAGGGAAGACTATGGGTAATATATATCATACACATGTAACCATATATAATATATATGGTTACATATATCACATACATATATACACATGTAATTTTATTCATTAGTTAATATTTTAACTTTTCTCATAATTTAAATATAATACAATTATTTAGAAAAACCACACAGAAGTATCTTAAAATACACATACGTATGTATTATATGTTTATAATATTTTGCCCATAGAATATATGCACATAGGTAGCTCATAATAAACTCCAACGTTAAGATATTCGGTCAGTTGTTGACTGTCTTACCTAGTCCTGATAACATAATCTATTATATAATGCATAATCAGAAATTGCTTTCTTTGGTTAAGCTATTATCATTTCTTTTTAAGGGGAGGAAAAGAAATGCAAGCTTAGAAAAGGAAGCAAGGACAGGAATTTTATGTACACCTTCTTAAACACTATATACAGAAGAAAGAAATGCCTTGTAGACATGTGGTAGATGTCAATGACACCCTGCTTGTATCGAAAATACATGACTGGGTCGGGCATGGTGGCTCATGCCTGTAATAAAAACAAAACAACAAAAAAAAAAGGAAAGAAAATACATGACTGAAGCTTATCCTGCTACTTTGGGAGGCCAAGGCAGGAGGATAGCTTGAGGTCAGCAGTTCGAGACCAGCCTGGCCAACATGGCGAAACCCCATCTCTACTAAAAATACAGAAATTCACAGGGCATGGTGGCACATGCCTGTAACCTCAGCTACTCAGGAGGCTGAGGCAGGAGAATCACTTGAACCCAGGAGGCAGATGTTGCAGTGAGCCAAGATCGCACCACTACACTGCAGCCTGGGTGACAGAGCTAGACTCCATCTCAAAAATAAATAAATAAAACAAACAAACAAACAAAAAAAAAAAAAAAAAAAAAAGGAAAGAAAATATGTGACAGAAGCTTAATTTGCTACTCATATTTCAACCAAAGAAGAGAACTTGCTAAAGGTTAAGCCAGTGGCCCTCAATCATTTTGGCACCAGGGATCAGTTTCATGGAAGACAATTTTTCCACAGACAGTGGGGAGGGTTTCAGGATGAAACTGTTTTACCTCAGATCATCAGGCATTAGATTCTCATAAGAAGCACACAACCTAGATCCCTCACTCCCTGGCATACACAATTCACAATAGGGTTCCTGTTACTATGAGAATCTAATGCCACTGCTGATCTGATAGGAGGCAGAGCTCAGGCAGTAATGCTCGCTCACCCACTGCGCAACTCTGCTGTGTGCCCCAGTTCCTAACAGGCCATATACTGGTATCGGTCTGTGGCCTGAGGTTTGGGGACCTTTGAGTTAAGCCATGAGTAATAAAAAAGTACTTCCTGTCCTCATTTTTTCCCTTAGTTTTGAAGAGTAGATTGAACATACACTATTACCAGTTGTAGAAAGTACTTGTTGAAAATGATATGGAAAAGACAGTAGTAGAAAGTTTTATTTACTAGAAAGTCTCCACAAGGATGTCTCACAACAAAAATCAGTTAGAGTGAGAGAACTGCTATTACCTGGAAGTTTCTTGAACTCTGAGGGAAACTTATGGGTTAACAGTGAAGTATGAAAAATCTGGGCTCCCTAGGAAGTAGAAAACAGCAGAAATTCCAACAACAACTTCCAGCAAGAAGACAGAGCGTCATGATGTGATAAAATGGAGGAGGAAGGCATGGTGGCATGCACTTGTGGTCTCAGCTACTTGGGAGGCTGAGACAGGAAGATGGCTTGAGCCAGGGAGGCGGAGGTTGCGGTGAGGCGAGATCATGTCACTGCACTCCAGCCTAGGCAACAGAACCAGACTGTCACCAAAAAAAAAAAAAAAAAAAAAAGAGGAGGGTGAAGTGACTTAATCTAAGCAATGAACAAAACATGAATGGGAGGAAGCCAGAGAAAGAATTTTTGTGGCTGACATGAATATAAAACTTTGGGAAGCTCTTACAGAGGATTTCTGGAGAAATTTGTGCATGTAATGGCATAATCTAGCAAAAAGTACACTTATTATTTAAGATGATTAGATACGGATTTAAAAAATGTTATTCTCTATAGAGTGGAAGTCACATAGCCATTATTTCTGCATTATATATAAACTAGCCCAAATTACTTAAAGAGTTAGATGAAGGAAATTCCTGAAAGCTGAAGTCAACTTGGAAAGCTTCACAAAAGTGACCTTTGATCTACACAACAATGGCTGAGTAATATTTGAGCAAGTCAGGATGGAAATTGCTATCCTACTCATGGGGAATACTGTAAATGAAAACAAATTAAAGTTTTATGTGATGAATTTGTGTGAATTATTATACTTCAAACTTTCATGAATGTAGTGATATAAAATATGAGGCCAAAAAAGTTAGTTTCTGCCATCTCTTAGAAAGCCTTGAATTTCAGCCATCAGCATTTCAGATGGTGGGCAAGAGACTCTCACAACAAAGATTATTGTTTAGGAAAGGAGTCTAATGGCAATCTGCAGGAAGGATTGCAGAAATATAAGAGATTGTATAGCACAGGAAACAAAACAAGCAAGAAAAATTAAACGTCCAAATAGGGTGATAACATGAAGTGAAAAGCAAAATGGAAAATTTACAATATTTTTTAACATAACTGCTATCTAAATATTGAAAAGAATATTATATTACCCAAATTTCAAATGGCATGATGCTTCCTAATTGAAAAACAGTAACAGTGAAACAAGAGGAGTTTAATTTTATTAAAACTATCATTGTATTATCTCTTTTCACCTAAGCATTGTAATTATATAGTATAAAATCAGTTGATGTGTGCTAAACAGTGTCTAAGAAATGGTTCTATGTTAGCGTTTGCCCTAAGCACATAAATCCTCATTCTATTTTTTTCTTTCATTTGCATGCAACCATGAAGATTTCTGATATAAGCTATGCTCCATTGTTTTGTTACTCACTATAATTCCAATATTAGATGTTCAATAGATGATGAGTGAATAAATGGGTAAATCCTACCAGTTGTTAATTATCCAATTTATTTGCATGCTTATTGGCACTGTAGCAACTTACTCTTTTTACTATGTAATAGACCTAGTATATGTTTTATGTGATATATAAAAGTTAATATTCTTACAATAAGTTAGTGGTTTTCCCACTCTTTTCACTAATAGACTACTGTTTTCCCTTTATAAGGGACAAAGAAAGGGGGAGCTAGAACAGAGACATTCAATAGATAAGGTAAAGCTGGTTGTTTAAATGGTTCTAAAATAAAAATCCCAATCTTGTCTCAAATGATCACACACAACTCCAAAAAATAGGCAACTTAAGAAAGCCAAAACTTAAAAGTCAAAACATGGAGGCCAGGGATAAAGATCTACTTCTCTAATCTCCTAAATTTAGATCATGTTAAGACTACAAAAAAAAAAAAAAAAAAAAAAAAAAAGGTTATGTACTTGGATTCTATTACTTAAGTTCCTTATAGAAATGCCTTACACAACCAGTACTGAATATGATGCTTTTAGATTTTATCAAGGAATTGGCATCCTAAGTGATCATTGTGGTTACCAGAATAATGCCCTCCCTTCTTATGCCCCTAAAAAAAGGACCTAGTTCCTAATCCCTACAACTGGTGAATACGTTAGTTTTATTGACAAAGGGGAATTAAGTCAGCAGATGTAATAACAGGTCCATAAAATTACAAGGAGGTAGCATATAACCAATAGAGATGGAAGAACGATAAGGACTGAGGTTGCTGGCTTTAGAGATAGAGGAAAGGGTGGGGGGGCACAAACCAAGGAATGCAGGTGGCCACTATAAACTGGAGAGGGTAAGGAAACAGATTCCCCTGGAGGCTGCATAGGGAACTCAGACCTCTAACATCTTGATTTTAACACACTGAGACCCATTTTGGACTTTGGATCTCCAGAACTGTAAGAATACATTTGTGTTGTTTTAAGCCACTCAATTCGTGGTATTTTGTTATAGCAGCAATAAGAAACTAATACAAATTTTGGTACCTGGAAGTGGGATGTTGATGTAATAAATATCTAAAAATGAGAAACTAGACAGTGTGCAGAGGCTAGAATTCAAGGAGCATAGTGGAAAAATTTGTATTATTTGATACTTTTAAATCATTGTGAATTATGTCATTCTATTTTTCTTATTAGTTATTCTATGTAAACATAATTTTAATGTTAGAAAAAAACATTTTCTCTCTCCTAAAAAAACTGGTATTTAAAAATTTTTATATATTAAAAACAACTTAATCTATTCTGTTTTTATGATGTGTACCAGAAAGCTCATAGTTAAATTTTTGTTCAGTTACAGTAACCATCTTATCCTTGATTTTTGTAGAAAAACTATGTTCTCTTTCCATTAGAGGGCTCTTCTTTTATCCTTAATTTAATGGCCCTATTATACTTGATCATTTATATGTAAATCACAGAAAATCTTTTCTGGAAGTAGGAAGGCGGGGAAAGAGAGGAAAACTAACAGATTCAGCACCTACACTTTGTTCCAGAAACAAAATGATTAAAAGTGTCTTTGCAGAACAGCTATTATTCCTCAGTCTATAAATGAGAAAGCTTCCACAAAGGCTCAGTACCTTACCCGTGACTGCCCACTCAGTAGTCTGCACTAGGACTGCCTGAGTTCCAACGGGAGTCCTTAGTGAAGTCACACAAATCATTCATGTTGCTAAATATGAAACACAGTTTAGCTGGTAATCAAGGAAAATTCTGTTCCCCCCTCCTCTGCGCAGAATTGGTCAGTAACAGTCATTTGGAGAATTCCTGACTCCTACTAATTATCATGCCTTTAAAATTTTTCAGTTTAAAGTAAAAGATGCCCAGACTTCTGTGAAATGACACAGAAGGTCAACTGCCCATCTGTAGAAAAGTATTCAGTTTCTGGTCAGCCCACAACTCTCTTCTCTGTGAGCTGCCACTGACCTACCGAGCCCTCCAGAAGCCAGACCCCTAGCCACAGCTGATAGAACTAAGAACTGAACACCTAAGAGCTGACACGTCTAAGGTAGCCAATTGGCTAATCTCTGCTGGGAATTAAAAACTCAAGCTTAGCAATGCCATTTTGCAACTCCTAAGTTTATGGCTTGACCTAATGGGATGTGATGTTGGAAGCAGTATAGAGGTTACAGTCTCCCATATACGGGAAGCAGTAAAGAAAGCCAGCTGTCAGAGAGGTGAAAATAAAACAGATGCACAGTTAGAATGCATTTGTAATTCTTTGCTTAGTATTTGGCTATTTCCTTGCTTCAAAATGTCCCAGGATGGGCCAGGCACAGTTCATGCTTTCAATCCCAGCACTTTGGGAGGCCAAGGAGGGCAGCTCATTTGAGCCCAGGAGCTCAAGACCAGCCCAGGCAACATGGTGAAACCCTGCCTCTACAAAAAATACAAAAATTAGCCATGTGATATGGTTAGGTTTTATGTCCCCAGCCAAATATCATCTTGAATTATAATCCCCACGTGTCAAGGGAGAGACCAGGTGAAGGTAATTGGATCATGGGGGCTGTTTCCCCCATGCTGTTCTCTTGATAGTGAGTTCTCATGAGATCTGATGGTCTTGTAAGTGTTTGGTAGTTCCTCCTGCGTTCACTCTCCTTCCTGCCACCTTGTGAAGAAGGTACCTGCTTACCCTTTGTCATCCACCATAATTGTAACTTTCCCGAGGCCTCCCCAGACAGGCTGAACTGTGAGTCAATTAAACCTCTTTCCTTTATAAATTACCCAGTCTCAGCCAGTTCTTTATAACACTGTGAAAATGGACTAATACACCAGGCATGGTGGGGCATGCCTATAGTCTCAGCTACTCTGCAGGCTGAAGTGGGAGGATCTCTAGACCCCAGGAGGCCAAGTCTGTAGTGAGTCGTGATCACAACACTGCACTGTAGCCTGGGCGACAGTCTCAAAAATAAACAAACTAAAAAAAAAAAAAGTCCCAGTACCTGAATCAGCTGCATCACCTAGGAAGTTTGTAGGAAAATAGACTCTCAGGTCCCACTACTATAACAACATTTGCATTTTAGCAAGAACCTCAGGTGATTCTTACTAACACTGAAGTTTGAGGAGCACTAGTCTTTTCTATTAGATTATAAAAATAGGTATCAAGCTAGAAAAACTGAATATCCACATGTAAAATAATGAAATTTGGCCAGGCACATAGGGAGGCATAGGCGGCAGGATTGCTTGAGCCCAGGAGTTTGAGATCAGCCTGAGCAACATAGCAATAGCTTGCTCTAAAGAAAAAGGGGGAAAAAAGAAGTTTGAAGAATGAAATTGGACTCCATCCTCACACCACACACAAACATTACCTCAAAATAAATCACAGACCTCAAAGTAAGAACTAAATCTATAAAACTCTTTGAAGAAAATATAGAAGTGTTTGTGATCTTAAGTTAGGCAGACTTACTAGTTATTCACTTAAAACAAAAAAGACAAAAAATAGATATATTAGAGATTATAAAAATTTAAAACTCTTGTGTTTCAAAGGACACTGTCCAGATAGTAAAAAGGGAACCCAAGGAATGAGAAAAAGTACTTTCAAATCATATGTATAAGGGACTTGCATCTAGAACCTATAAAGAACTCTTATAATTCAATAACACAGAAAACCGAATTTAAAAATTACCAAAGGCTATAAACATTTGCATCTCCACAGAAGATATATAAATATCCAATACGTATATGAAGAATGTTCTGTATCATTAGTCATTAGAGAAATAGAAATTAAAACTCTAATGATATTTTATTTCGTACTTACTAGGATGGCCATAATGAAAAAGACCAGTAACAAGTATCGATAAGGATGTGGAGGAACTGGTATCCTCAGACACTATTAGTTGGAGTGAAAAATGATGCAGCCGTTTTGGTAAATCTAGTTTCTCAATACTTTAAGCACAAACCACCAATATCTCCACACAAAAACTTGCAAGTGAATGTTCACAGCAGTATTATTTATAATAACCAGGAGGTGGAAACAACCTAAATGTCTGTTGGCTGATGAAAGGATAAATAAAATGTGTTGTATCCATACAATGGTATATTATTCTGCAAAGAAAGGAGTATTTCGGATTACAGTGTGCTAAGTGAAGTAGCCCAGTCATGAAATACCACATATTACATGATTCATTTCATATGAAATATCCATAGGCAGATCCATAGCAACAGAAAGCAAACGAGCGGTTGCTAGTGGCAGGGGAAAGGGGGATAGGGATTGACTGTTAATGGAGTAAAGAAAATGTTCTAAAAGTGTAGTGATGCTTGCACAACTCTATGGTTATTAGTAGAAATCATCAAATTATACAATTTAAATGAGTCAACTGCATGGTTTGTGAATTATATATTATTATTAATTTTTAAGTCAAGTCTGTATTATACATAGTTCCAGTGCGTGGATTAGACACACAGTCCTTAATAAACACCTGTTGAATAAATAGACACATGACCAACTGACTGACTGAATTAATTCATTAATTAAATCAAGAGACCAAGTAACCTCAGAGACTACATTGAGAGTTTTGCCTGAGTTCCTGACAGCATGCCTATTCTACCTTCTCTCCTTTGTGAATCCTGCCTGCATTTGCAAACTTTGTATTCTACAAAGTAACCTTATAACTATCATAATGATAAATTTTCATTAAGCATTTTTGAATTAGTTATGCATACATGCTACCAAAAACTACTTAATCCAGACAAATACCACTCCCTTAATGAACACTATTTGCAGAACAGTGATTCTGTATTTCACAAAGGAGTATTATCTGTCACAAACACCTTCATCTGTCTTCATACATTATTAACTACAAAGTGAACTATTGTCATTCATTCATGAAAGAGCTACCAGTGGTTTCCATGAGGGCACAATAATTATTTGTTGCTTAACTGTCAGACAAGAGTTCTTGGGCTTTTCCTGACAGGAACTATTTTCACCTCAACTAATATCTCCTATGAAGGACTTTATTATAAAATAACTAAAATGGTTATGTACAAAGCACCCAATGGTTTATTAATTGTTCAACCATGATTCAATAACATTTTTGACAACAGTTAAATGTAGTATCAAATAAAGGTGTTGTTCAGTTATTAAGCTAATTGAAAAAATTTATTTGTATCGTGAGAAAAACAACAAGGTTTTCCAATAGAAAAATAAGCAAATAATAATAGAAACTATTGTCTACAATTTTCCTTGGTGCTTTGAATACTTGAGAAATTTAAATACAATGAATCACGTTCCAAAAATAAATGTAAGATATTAAATATATCGTTCTATATTAAAAATTACTCATGTCTATCTTGAAACTCAAACACATTTTAATATTGACCCAAAAAATCCAATTAACAAATATTTTATCAGGGAACTAGGGGTAATTAACAGCTCTGAAGTCAAAACTCACTATTTATTAATGTCAAAATATATCCTAAAACTGCCTGAGCTTTTCAAGTCAGATTCATTTCAACACCGTGGACAAATGTTCACATACCAAAGAAATTAAATATGCTAAGTGGCAGAGACATTGAAGCTAAGGTGTTTGTTCCAAACTGAGAGAAGATTTCATGGCCTTTAAAGACATTCTTTTATCTATGTTTCCTCATCACTCACTATTAAAGTTTAACCACTGAACAAAGCAAACAAAAAAGGCAGGTTCTCTTAAAGCAACTATCAGAGTTTACAGAAATTAGGAGAATAAAACACTGCCCACATTTAAATTCAAGTGCTATGGCATTGGAACTGGATTCCTCATATAATCTGTCCTATTTAAGAAAATATAGAGGATTTGTAACAGTGGGAAAGTAGCATAATAGATGCTGACAAAAGGCTTCTTTCGGTGAGAAAGTGTCTACCCTAAGAAAAAAAAAAGGAGTCAGACGTCACCAGATATTGTAAATTTGCTGTAAGAAAGCTTCCTTACAATGCCTCCTTTAGAAAGGTGAACAAAGAGGGTGAATCTATTATGAAAGGTAGGAGAAACTGAAGCCAAGTACGAAAGCCCTAAAGAACTTATTACAATTTTTCTGGAGATGGTTTCTCCCTTAGGTGACCTGTTTAATAACTTGAAAAGATGTTGGAGAGAAGAGATGAGTGAAAAAAGATACATTTTCAGAAAAAGAAAACAGATAAGTGCTTCATTCCAAATAGTACCAACTTCCTAATTTCTAGCCCAGCCATTCAAATTCACATGGAACTATTTCACTTGCAAATATAACCATTTCTTCATGTGGATAATGATACTGTGCTAAAAATCCTAAAATATTTTAGTGTTAATAGCTTTTACCATTATTATAAATTCTTTTCTTCCTCTCATCAAATCATACATTTATCTGAGGCTTATAGATATGGAATCTTCAATATATATTCTCATCTGAATATAGGTTTGTCTTACAATCTAAGAAATGTTAGGGATTGTAGTAATATGCTCTTTATGCAAATACAAAGTCAAATATATAGTCTAATATATATAGGCAAGAAAAAATAATTAAATCCTAACAATACATTCTTAGTAGTAGAGTACTAATAATATCTTAAAATAGTATAGTATTTTATATCATCTTACTAAATCCAGGAACACCAAAATAGGAAAATTCAGACATAAGCTTTTTCTATAAAGTGAAAAATACTAAAGTTAACAGAAATAACTACTTTTTTGAACCTAAGAGTCTTAATGCAATAAAGTATTAAAAATGCACTCTGGGCCAGGCGCAGTGGCTCACGCCTGTAATCCCAACACTTTGGGAGGCCGAGATGGGTGGATCACGAGGTCAGGAGATCGAGATCATCCTGGCTAACACAGTGAAACCCCGTCTCTACTAAAAAAATACAAAAAATTAGCCGGGCGTGGTGGCAAGCACCTGCAGTCCCAGCTACTTGGGAGGCTGAGGCAGGAGAATGGTATGAACCCAGGAGACAGAGTTTGCAGTGAGCCAAGATCACGCCACTGCACTCCAGCCTAGGCGATAGAGTGAGACCACGTCTCAACAACAACAACAAAAAAAGATGCACTCTGCCTTGCAGAGTTTTTGCTACTTATAAAATAGGTTGCATTTGTCAAACGGTAAATAAAATGGAGATTCTTTGGGAAAGAGGTAATAAAAGGGCTGTATTTCGTAACTATTGTTAGTTCTGCTTTCCTTTCAATGATATCATAATGACCACCACTTAAAATTCATGTCTTAAAAAAAGGAAAACCAAGTTCTAGTGAGATTGTTATACAACAGAAATACTTAATGTTATATTAGCATGAAAATTTCAGGAAGCATTTTATACAAAACAGAAAATATCCTGTAGACATGACTAATACCATTTTAAAAGGAGTTTTTTTTTTCTTTTTTTGGATAAGGATAGCATACATGGCTGTCCATGACTCAGGTCTGTGATATGTCCAAAATTCCTGCCTCCACTACTCCAATATTATTTCTCCCATTTATGATGAAACACAGTGGAAATGGTAAATGTTCTTGCTGTGTTACACCTACTTTGGCAATTTAATGTTCATTGGCTATCATGTTTTTTGCCCTCTATATCAAAACAAGACCAGACATGGCATACCCATCAGAGGTAATTAGTAGCAAATACTCCTCAAGCATTTAGTTTTTCTACCTGCTAAGGCTAAGGCGGAGTGAGGGCCACATGGCCAGAAATTTTTTCTGTGTTGAGGTGCTGACTGACTAATTAATGAGCTCTTTTGAGACATCATTAACATTCACTTGCTTTTATGTTTTAGTTTTTGGGGTTTTTTTTTCTTACCAGTATGTTGCCTATTAAGATAATACAACTCATTAGACAGGGTCCTTAGGCACATCAAACCAAGTCACTTCATCATGATTGAATCCAGAACCTTACTAGCAATTCCCAGCCTAACTTTCAAGTTTTCTGCCTCAAATCACTAATCAGTACTGATACTCTTAGGTTTCCTACCTAATATACTACCTCCAAATTAGATAGAATTGGGATAACTAGCACCTGACTATTGAATCAGTGCATTTTTTAATTATTTTTAAATTATTGATGCAAAGGCAATAGAAAAGTTGATTTATGGTCATATTAAATATGAAAATTTTTTCATTGCTAGTTGATTCAAAATAAACTTTAGTTCAATAAATCTGAAAGTAATCATAATAATCAGAATATTGCCCAACTTAGGTTTTTATCTTTTACCACATTCTTTTCTGGGCAGGCCACCATTTGATAATGTAGACTAAATGGTGAAATATTATATATCACTGATAAAGAATAAACTAGAGCTACACACATCAAATGAATTTCACAAATACAATGAGCAAAACAAAAGTGTGTTTCAGAACACATATTTTATCACACCATTTATGCAAAGTTAAAAACTGTAAAACAATACTATATATTGCTTGGGGATAGACAGCTATATTTAAAAAAAAGAAATAACAAATGCATAGGATGATTGTCACTATATTCAGGATGGTAAGTAGATCTGGAAGACGGGAGAGATGATCAGGGAAGGGAGGGAACAAAGAGGAGGGGATTTCACTGCTTTGGCAATGTTTTATTACTTAAGCTAGACGGTGAGCACACATGTGCTTAGGTATTCCTTAAATATTGTATAATAAATAATTTATTTATGCATTTATATGTTTTTAACTTATAAAGAACAAAAACTTATTTCTTACAATTCTGGAGGCTAGAAAGTACAAGATCAACGCGCTGGCATTTTGATGTCAAGTGAGGGCCTTCTTTCTCCGTCTTCCAGAGGGAAGGAAGGCTGAGTTCTCACATGGTGGAAGGTGGAAGAGCAAGACAGCTGAACACTGAGTGAAACCTCTTTAATAAGGGCCTTAATCTTATTCACACAGGAGGAGCCTTCATGGCCTAATCATTGTTTAAAGACTCTACCTCGCAATACAATCACATTGGAAACACCTGAATGTGTGGCGGAGGCATTCAAGCCATAGTAAAACCTCGGAGATATATGTGATTTCTGACACTAGTAGGTAACTCTTTATCAGAGATGTGAATGTTAAATCAATAATTAATACTGTACCTAAAGTAAATAACTTATTTTACTCTGTAATTTCCTAAAAGATAGTTTGGCATCATTTCCTCGGCCCATGAGCTTTGTTATTCAAATAATAGTTTTGATTTTTTCCATGCATGCACTTAGAATATTATGAATATGAGGTTATCTTGTACTATCTATGTGGAGATTGAAGTATTAAAACAAACATAACCACATCATAATAGCTTGGTATAGGCTCTGTGTGGTCAAACGCATAATAAATTATTTAAAACTTAATTCAGTATTTTGAGGTAGTATCCTTGAAATTAAACATGCTAATTATTACAAATCAATTCATGTTATTCTTCGTTGGTAAAACGTTTTTCCATTAATGGGATACATAAACATTTGTAAACTAAGTTAAATCACACAAATTTAAAACTAGGATTCATTATTTTTCTAACCATGTATACTAAAGGACATTTACCAAAAGAAGCTTTTTTTAAAAAACAACAATGCTCCAATTATTTTATTCTTTATCTTACTTGCACTTCAGAGAGATTTTCTCCATGATTTGCAACTTTGGTTGTTCTCTACAGAATAATCCTCCATCAATTACACAAAGAACACAAGGGTTTAGAAATATACACATATATGTATATATGTATATAGTACATATATATCTTCATGTGAAAAGACTTTCTACTTTAAAAATCTTATAAGGAATGTTACTTTACAGAGTGATACATTATTAGACTATAAGTTTTGAAAAATCAGATCCAAAGGAAAAGAAACAACGTGAAAAGGAGATAATATAATAAAATTATATATATTCTAGTTCTTGAAGAATTTAGACAAAGTTGGATCATTATTTAAGTGGTATATCACCTAAACCAGCATCCAAAACTTTTAATGATTTCATTTTGGTATTGTAACTAAGTATCATTTCCTGTATTTTAGGCAGAAACTATAGGCTGGAAACAAAAAATCTGTGGTTTATGCAGTATAAAGGAATTGAAAAAGTTATAAAGGGGCAAATTAAATTTTGCATGGCGCCTATGTTGTTAGCTATTTTTGTTACTATTTAACTGAAAAAATTCAATAGCAAATTTTTTAAAGTAAAAAGGAAATCACTAAAAAGTTAGATTTCCTTTGTTACTGGTTTATATCTATTATATCTACATCTGTAGATATATCCACATATAATTTCCCAAAAGACATGTAGTTCATATGCTATTTTCACAATGTTGAAGCAGGATGTACCAAACCAGCATTTAACCTTTTTACATGAAATCGGAAAAAATCTTATAGTGGATACCTGCTTTATGCTAGGTATGTCAAAAACAATTGTCCTCAGGGGTAACCTAAAGACAATATGTGTATTAAAATCCATGAATTAGGTAAATCCAACAGATTATGCAGACCAAAAATAATACAGTGTTCAAGTTTCTTATTAAACATATAATGTTAAAATTAAAAACAAATACGTAAGTTTTTAACCTTTTAAATTTAGAATATTGACTATCTTCTACTATGCTCAACTTGAGAGTAGGAATTTCAAATTTTTATATTAAAATGGCTACAGGAGTCAAGCAAATAACACTAACGAGTCAAATAGGCAATACTAATATGACATGATGGGGAGTAGGGTAAAGTGAAAACCATTTCTCATCTTCATTGGGGTTATAAGAAAAAAATTGTGAAAGTCCTCGAAATAGGCAGAAAGTTAACTGGATGTGCTCGCCAGAGCACCCTTCTGATGTGTCCGCCTTTCATTGTCTTGAGTTATTTTACATCTCTGTAAATTGTAGAAAACTGATTATAATCATTATAATGATTATTGTCCATAGATATATAAATGAATTGTGCCTTCTGGAGATGCAACTGGTTACTGTCTTGTGGATACTAAGCATTTTCTTTTTGCATCTATTTGTACATTCATTTTACAATTCCTAATTGACAGTATCTGTGTGTTTTGTATTTTTTACAATTCTCTTTTTACCAGTTGTAACATCTTACTGGTTTCCTCATTAACTGTTGAGCTAAATAAAATTTTTAATCGTTTTATTTTACATTTATGACAGTCATAATTTCACCTTTTTAAAAATGAATTTTTAATAAAATCTATATATCAATTGACAGATAAATCACATTAGGCAAGCGTTACACAAAAACTTTGCAGAATTTTATTAAAATTTTACAGATGTGAGATACTTATACTTTGCCAAATAATCTATAAATATTTTATTTTGCATCCTTTCTCTGCCTTTAAGTTCAAGTTTGAATGATAAAATAATAAGGTATGTTCTCTAATCAGTCATAAAAAAACTAGATGAAACAATGCATGTTAATTTAGGAATCAACCTCAGAATTCAAAAGCTTGTTTATAAAAGGAGATTGGCCAAAATAATCTCACATATATTTGCCAATATAGATACTCTGGGATTCTGTGATATTATTCCTGGCACTGTTTGTGAAAGAGAGGAAGATGACAGACAGTCTACGTCCTTCCTTCTCTAGAATGAGATTGTGTCAAGGCTAATAGTCTCCATTATCACAATAAGCAATAAACTTTCCTTCACTTCAACAACAGGCTATTTTGGTGTAATTTCCCAGAAGCCATAATTCAACACCTTTCCAAGTATAAAGTTTCCAAAGTTCTATACCTTAGTATTCATCAAATTCCTATTTGTAGGATAATCAAAAATAACTTCATAAAAATATTTAGTTGGCTGGGCATGGTGGCTCATGCCTGTAATCCCAGCACTTTGGGAGGCTGAGGCAGGCGGATCACGAGGTCAGGAGATCATGACCATCCTGGCTAATACGGTGAAACCCCTTCTCTACAAAAAATACAAAATACTAGCTGGGCGAGGTGGCGGGCACCTGTAGTCCCAGCTACTCGGGAGGCTGAGTCAGGAGAATGGCGTTAACCTGGGAGGCGGAGCTTGCAGTAAGCCGAGACTGTGCCACTGCACTCCAGCCTGGGCGACAGGGCGAGATTCTGTCTCAAAAAAAAAAAAAAAAAAAAAAATTAAGTTGATCCCAGGCATTTTTATGTATCTCTGTATTTTGTGTATGGTTATTTTCTGAGATGACCAACACATCTACTTCTAGATAACAATTTCTGACTGTCATTTAATTACCTACATGTTCATATTACTAGTTTACCACCAAAATTCCAAATCTAGTTTCTCCCAAGATTACATGTCTCGCATCATTTAGATCACTAGCAGAAAAGTGTAACATATCTTTTTTTAATAAACAAACAAAAAACAAAGAACAAAAGAAACACTTCTAAGATATGTAAAAATTCTAAGAATTATCATTTGAAAAGCATTTGGTTTCCAAGGAATGGTATCAGTTTAAATTGAATTGAATACACACATTAATTACAAATAATGAAAGATGTCTGTTACATTTTATTTTATATGATTACAAGTGTTGGTATAAGATTTTAAAATAAATTTTGTATGCTAAAATACAAAAAGTCATTATTTTTAAAGGATTTTTTCTAAAAACCTTCATTTTTATTTACTTAACTCATGTATAAGCAGGCAAAAATAATGTAACTTGGTTTGAAAGTTTCTACTACAGAAACACAGCAAAAATTCTTTATAGTTAGGCTTGTAACTTCCTTGCCACTGGCAATATTTACAAGCCTCACTCCATAGATCCGTACAATATGTGTTCACATGTGATTATTTAAATTTAAGTTAAATTAAATCAATTCTCTTTCTCAGTAGCAATGGCCATATTTCAAATGCTTTATAGCTCCACATAGCTAGTGATTACCCTATAGGACAATAAAGATACAGAAAAGTTTCAACATCACAAAAATTTCTATTGGACAGAGCTACACTAAATTATCAATATTCAACTTTAACAAGATTGACAAAAGCCAGTATTTTTATTATAAATATCTATTTATCCAATACTACTTCATTTATACAAAAAGAAAGAGAGGTTTGCATAGGGTTTTATTAAAAGATATGAATACATGCCAAAAATTTTATTTTTTCTTATTCACCGAGGAAACTGGCGCATGTTGTAACCAGTTCATAGGATTATTTTCCATAGGTATTTTATTTGTGGTTATTATGGGGATTAAATAAAGTTATAGGAGTCTATTTTAAACTGATAACTTAAATCACATAAAAGATCTCTACTCCTTTACATCTCTCCCATACACACACTTTATGTTACTGATGTTGCAAATGACATCTTTTTATATCATGTATCTATTATTATGGATCTATAGGTTTTTAAAATGGTTTTGTATTTTAAATTATATACCAGAATTAAAAGTGATTTACATATTAACATTATAATACTGCATGATTCTATATTCGTCTATATATTCACTTTTATCAAAAATTTTAATATTTTTATATGGTTTCATGTTGTCTAGCATCCTTTCAACTTACATGATATTCTTTAGCATTTCATGTAGGGCAGGTCTAGTGGTGATGAATTCCTGCAGCTTTTGTATACCTGGGAAAGTCTTAATTTCTCCTTTTCTGGGGGCGTGGGGGTGGAGTTTTGCTCTTGTCACCCAGGCTGGAGTGCAACAGCACGAATGTTGGTTCACCGCAACCTCCACCCCCCAGGTTAAAGCAATTCTCCTGCTTCAGCCTCCCTAGTAGCTGGGATTACAGGCGTGCACCACCACACCCAGATCATTTTTGTATTTTTAGTAGAGATAGGGTTTCACCATGTTGGTCAGGTTGGTCTCAAACTCCTGACCTCAAGTGATCTGCTCACCTCAGCCTCCCAAAGTGCTGGAATTACAGGCATTAGCCACCATGCCTGGCCTCTCCTTCATTTTTGAAGGACAATTTAGCCAGATATAGTATTCTCGTTTGACTGTTCTTTTTTGTTCAGTATGTTGAATATATCATCCCACTCCCTTCCGATCTGCAAGGTTTCTTCCCCCCTCTCCCCCCAATTTGAGAGCACGTACTGTCTATTAACTGACCAGCTTAGAAAAATAATCACGGTAGACACCTTAGTTCATTCTTCTAATAAGCCTGTTGATCTGGTCCTCCCTGTTGCCAGCATCTCCACCTTCTACAAAATGGGTGGTCTTTTTCTTCATTCCACCTCGTGGAGAAGATAATTTGAAGGGCCACAGGAAGTTATTTGCCTCCTTGAAGCGTTTTACAACAGTATAGATCTCATGAATCAGATCCTCCCTGCAGATGATGCCATATTTACCAAGAGATTGAGCAATCAAAGCGTTATCTGTCAAAGCAATTCGCTTCTCATTGATTTTGCCATAACCACGCTTATAGATTAGCTCATTTACTGACTTCAGATTTGGGTACCCCCATGCAATATATGGCTCTACAATCCTCAGCATGTTAATCGAAGCCTTGTTGAGCTTCACAAAGGTTCCAATGAAGATTTGACGAAAGCGAAGAAGCTGCAACACCTTTCGGACCTTTGGGCTCACGCCATTGATACCTCTGATCCTGATGACAAATGCCAATTTGGGTTCAGCAGGTATATAGAAGTTGCCAGCTTTTCTTGCCATCCTTGCCATTCGAATTTCAGTTTGTACATCTGCCTATATTCCTTGTGGTAGTGCTTCGCTTTTTCATAGATAAGCTTCCTCCTTGCCTTTCGAAGCATCTTTTGGGCAAACTTCTTTCTCAGGCGCTTGATCTTCAGCTCTGTGAAACTCCTTCGCTTGTTCTTAAGGGTTTCTGGTACAGCAGGAACCTCCTCCTTCTTCTCTTCTACACCCTCCATGGTTCCAGCGAAAAAAAGTTTTATTTATTTATTTATTTATTTTTTTGAGATGCAGTCTCACTCTGTCGCCCAGGCTGGAGTGCAGTGGCGCAATCTTGGCTCACTGCAAGCTCTGCCTCAGGGGTTCATGACATTCTCCTGCCTCAGCCTCCCGAGTAGCTCGGACTACTGGTGCCTACCACCATGCCCGGCTAATTTTTTGTATTTTTTTTTTTTTTTTTTTTTTTAGCAGAGACGGGGTTTCACCGTGTTAACCAGGATGGTCTAGATCTCCTGACCTCGTCATCCGCGCACCTCGGCCTCCCAAAGTGCTGGGATTACAGGCGTGAGCCACCGCGCCCAGCCAAGGTTTCTGCTAAGAAATCCACTGATCACTTGTCAAAGCTACCTTGTACAGGATGAGTCATTTTTCTTTTGATTTTTTAAAGGCATAGTATGACGTATTTCAAGATATAATTATAGTGTGTCTCTGTGTGGATCTTTTGGGGTTTCTCCTAGAGTTCACTGAATTTCTTGAATTTATATTTGTATTTCTTTCCTCCATTTTGGGATGTTTTAGCCATTTTTTCTTAATTGAGCTCTCTGTCCCTCCATCTCTCTCTTCTCCTTCTGGCACATCCATAATGCATATATTGGGCCACCTGATGTCTCATAAGTCCCTTAGTCTCTCTTCGTATATGTTCATTCTTTTTACTTTTTGCCCCTCTGACCTGATAATTTTGAATAACAAGCCTTGAAGTTCATTGACTCTTTCTTCCACTTAGTCAAGTCTGCTGGTAAACCCCTCCAGTGACTTTTTTCAATTCAGCTATTATATTCTTCAAGTCCAAATTTTTTGTTCTTTTTTTATAGTTTCTACGTCTTCAGTGATATTTTCATTTTGTTCATTTTTTTCCTGATTTTGTTTAATTGTCTGTTTTCTCTCTTAGCTCACTGAGCATCTTTAAAAGTTATCTTTAATTTTAAAATTTTAAAATTCCATTCTAAAATTTCAACATGAACACAGAAATAAAAACTCATCAGTCTAGATATCTGCTTTCTGGTGGGAATGAAATTCTTCACTGACTTGAGCTCAAACTAGACAAATAAGATAAATAGAAAACCCTACCAACCAAGATTCTCTGTCATCTTACACCCAACAGAGAAAATAACTCTTTAAACCATTACTGCATCTACAGAACTCATCAAATGATAAGACATTGAAGCCAAATTTTCAACTACTCTTGCCAGTGATGTGCAATAACTTCACCAAATGGTAAGACCATAAAACTAAATTCCCAACCTTTCCTGCCAGCAATCAGAAATAACTTACTGGCTGAAAACAAACCAAAAGCAAAACACAAAATTAGTAGAGTGGAAAATAAAAATAAGAAAGACAGTCAACACAATTATTTAGTCAGAAATCTTAGGTAGAAGCCTAGATTTAAACTGCTCATTAGGTGCCCTTCTCTGATGAGAAAGTATATCTGGCTCTAGTAAGCAAATCATTGGGCATCTTGGTGGGAATACCTCCACAAATACTAAAAGATAATTTTCGGGAAATGGTAAAACAATGACTAATACAGATATAAAAATGAAAATGAGCATGTATTAAAAATATTATTTTTATTCATTCAATAAGAAAACCAGATAGATGTTACAACTAGTTCAAAGGAAAATTAAAAAGCACAAATTTCTGGGAGTAAGGGAATTGAATTTCAAATGGAGGCAAAGCTAGCTTACCCACAGTTAGGAGAGAAGTCATTGGAAATTTCGTGAAATGAGACAAAATTTAGAGAGTTATAGAATAGCTGAAAGGCAATGAAAGACTAGAATCTAATAATCCACAAGCCTGTGCTATATGTGATAATGCATGCTCTCCCATTGAAACACATATTTTCCCCTGTATTAGTAAACAAAATAAAATAGCAAAATCTTATGAAATTATGAATCATGAGGGAAATAGTATTAAAAGTTACCAAATAATGATTGAGGCTTATTCGGCCCCTTAGAGCTGGTACTCAATTTAGAAATTATTTAATATTTTCCATTTCTTTGGTTTTAAACTTTCAAAGCACTGATGCAAATAAAGTAATCCTCTTTTGCTAGGTAGTTATTTCTCAGTTAAGAAAATTCTTAACAATTAGAGCTATTCAAAAGTGGCATGTCTGCCCCCGTAGTGAGATTCCCAACCCTAAGGATATTCAAACAAAGCTTAGCTGACTAGTTACTAAGAATTTCTTACAAGGGAATTCCTGCACTGTGTGGGAGGTTGGATTCCATGACCTTTAAGTCCTCTTGCAATTCTAAACTCTATGGTTCAACTCTAGATGTCTTAATATCACAGATTACTCTCCTTTAAAACAATTTAGCTTAAAGTCCTAGTCACATTTTAATTTCCATTGCTGTTTAAATTCAAACAGTTTAAAATCATACATTGACAAAAATACAATCTGTAGGTTCTGGATGTAATATGCTGATTCATATATGAATTGAATAATTTTAATTTTCACTGGTAATGTCCGTTAGCAGACTGCAGAGAGAACTTCTCAGCATGATCTCGCAGCATGGTCCAAAGAAAAAGAACAGAGCCTGCCATAATGTTTAAAAGCAAGAGAATCAGAGAAGTTTACTTGGGAGGTGAATTCCTCCACAGTTATGCTTTTATAAAGATTTCAGCCTTAGGGTCCTGTTCATTCCGGTCTCTCATTCAATCTCCATATTTCAGAACACAAAATACGTACTCTGTTTGAAATTGTATAGAGTATTTTTCTCTGTCTCAATGTTAAATCCAAGAGTAGTATTAAAAGTTGAGTGCATTTTTCTTGAATATGTTTTCCACAAACTACTAAAACTTCTCACTAAAATGACTGAAATTTGGGAATAATAGGAAAACATTTTCACATTTTGAAAGATGACTTTTTTCTCTGAAAGACTGTACTATATTTGACATATATCATGCATTCACAGAATTACTAAATCTAGTTAAGCTGACTTAGAAATCATCTATTCCACATTAATAAAACTACCAAAACTTTCATAGTTTTCATATATGATTTTTCAATTTCTTAAAACTACTCCTGACCAAATGTAAATTAATCTTTACCTATCTTCCTTTCTTATTTATACCTCTCTTTTGACAATGTCATTTATTATTATAATTATTTATATATTAGGTATTGTCATAACTCTCCCACTGGACTTTAAATCCTTGAATAAAACATGACTTATTTTGCATTCCTCTTCCTTTACAAAGACCAGTATCCTAAGCATAACTCAGTAGCTTTGAAGAATATTTTATATTTCTCTTAATTTTTAATTCAATAGATTCTGATTGTTAGAACTGTTAAGCAATATGAGGTCTCATTGTATAACTCAAGGCACTGATCATTTCTGATTTTTACATTTCATGGTTAATTGTTAAACTGAATGGAAATCATCTATGAAAATGCAAGAGAAAAATAAAAGAACCATGAAAAATTCATTAGCTTTTAATAATTAAAAATGTTAATGATGACTTCATTATAAATTATAAAAACAAACTATTGCACCTTCTACTTCAGTTTGATGTTATAGTGTAAATGACAATGAGTTTGATTTTTTTTTTTTTTTACTATGGACATTCAAGTTCGAATTCTAGATTAACCACTAAATTTTGGTGACATATTTGGCCTTTCCAAGTCTCAATTTCAACACCTAAGACTGGATAATAATTCATACCACATAGGGTTGAGATAAAGTGATCACGTGCAGTGCTCAACTGGGGGCCAGGCAATCACTAAATGATACCTATTATTGGATGAGACTTAGCTAGACCCTATTTCTCTATATTGACCATGTTGAACTTTACCAGAGTCCTCCAATCCTGAAAAACAATGATGGTTAAAGATGTCTTCCCATCCTTTTACTTCTGGAGGCTTACTGCCTTTTCTGTATGGCTTACACAAAACTCACAGATGCCCCTCTTGTTTACTTAGACAAGTCCAGACACGGACCCTCCAAATTCCCAATGTTTATCCCACAAATGATTAGATGAACTGTTTGCATCCTCTGACTAATCTGAATAAAATACCTACCAGTTTGGCTTCACCAAATTTAACTAAAGCTTCTCTCTTTCCTTCAGGTCTCTGAACTTTGACACATGCACACAGCCTGAGCCAGCATACAACTTCTCCTTAAGAGGCCTCCTGGACCATTGACTTATGTTAGCGAAAAGCATTCCGTAATCAACTGCATGATCATGCCATCATGCCACCCTTTCATACCACTTCCCTACATCTAGTTCTTCCTAACTTTGCTCACTATCCACTAAAAACCAAAATCTCAGTGACTTACTTGGCTTCTCTGTGTCTCAATTTTGACACCTAAAAATGGATCACAATTCATACCACTTAGGGTTGAGATAAAGTAATCATATGCAGTGCTCCGGTGAGGGTCAGGCAAAGAAAAGATTTTTACCTGACTTTGAAAACACAAATCTCATAGCTAGAGCATTCTTCTTACTGCAATAATCCCTCTCCCAGCTCTTACAATAATCCTTCTGAATAGAGCCTCTCCTTATCTATGTCTGGATTGTTTATGCTTGACAGCATCTGTAGTATGTGGCTTAATTACTATTTATTTCTATTAAATTATATTTTAAAGCAAATAGAGAGATGAATAAGCATAATATTTATTTGACAATATTTCATAGAATGTGTGTTTTATCTACTTTATTGAACTGTGGACATCAGAATGATGTTTGGTCTAATTTACTTTCAAAATGACATGCTTGCAACTAGAAGCTTTAAACAGGATGAAGTAAAGGTACTTTGAAGATGGAAACAATAAGTTTATTACTACATGGATTCCTGTAATTACTGGCTTCACAATTGGAGATTACTATCCTCCATCTCTAGGATTCATTTTAACTCTAGTCTCCTGACTCAAAATACATGATTAAAAAAACATTTCCTGTTTTATCACAGTGTTTTAAAGAAAGGTATTAGAGCAGGCAAATCAATTCCTAGTTACATCATTTTGTCCATTATTTTGGTGAATCATATATTAGAATAATTATGATAATGGGATCAGTATGTATTAAATATGACAGAGTAGCATTCTCAAAATCGATGTATTCCCTACTCACTGACTTATAAACAAGAATATGAAACACACAAAGACAGGATTCCAAAACAATCTATGAATTATTTAATATCTTCAGTGTTTTTCATATAAGAAGTGAACCAGAAACATTGTAAGCATGGATTCTGTTCTGCTAAGTAGATGGCCTTACTCTTGAAGTTGGAAAATTAGGTTTGGATAGTTATTTCATTTAGAAAACAAGTTCAAAAATAACTTTCTTTTACATAACATTCCAGGACAGATCTCACTTCTGGCTGCCCATCAGAATCACCTGGTGAGATTTAAATATAAATATAGATGCTTGGGCCTCACCCTAAAGCTCCTAAATTAGAAATATTGAAAGTAGAGGCCAGGAATTTATGGATTTCAAACTTTTGCCGAGTGATTTTGTTACATGGTGAGGATTAAGCAACATGTAAGGCTATAAAGCCTTTTTGGCCTCTGATAATCAGTAAAATTGGATTATTATAGTCTTTAGAGATACCTACATTTCTCTTGCCTTAAATATGAGTTTCTCAGGAAAATAAACATAGTCCATAGCTGGTCTGTACTCCTGACTCCTTCAAGTATCAAAAATGAATCACAACTGAAAAATTAAATCAGTTTTAATCTTGTGAAAGGACAGACAGAATAATACAAGTCTTGTAGAAAATCTTGATTTAATAGTTGGACTGGCTTTTATGTTGTTAGGTTTTTTTTTTCCATCAAGAATAAAATGAGGGTGCATTTCATTCAATAAGATTTAAATTAAGCATGGATACACAAATGAACTGCAGCTTGCACGTTTCTGTTGCTGCCAATTCTAAATTCAGTTCTAACAAGAGAAGCATCATCCATGTTTGCAAAGCTACAGCTGCCAGCTTGGGGCCAGTGGAGGGAATCAAGTTAGGGTGAGCACAGAATCAGCAGCTTGAGGGTTAATCATGCTTTGTTTGCAAAGGTGGTATGCCTGAACCTTTGCTCTGGTGGCTAATTTGTTCCTCTGATGTGACAGAGATATCTAATGCTCTTCTCAATCTGGTTCTTTTTTCCCTCCCAGCCACATGAAAGAATGGTAATTCTTTGCCACCTTGCCCTTGGCAGGATCATGAGAATAATTCTGGCCAAAGAGTTGTGGACAGAAATGTACATCACTTCTGGACGATAGCATTTAATTAAACTGCAAGATTTTCTAGCACTCCCCTTCCTCCTGCCACAGTGACCAGAAGCATTCCACTTGGTGGAGTCTTCCTCAGGTCTGAGTCTGGGATAGCATGCAACATGGCCCACGTTCCATCTCAGTCCATTTTGTGTCTCTATAAAGGAATACCAGAGGCAAAGAACACAGATTTATTTGGCTCATGGTTCTGTAGGCTGTAAAAGAAGCATGGAGCCGGCATCTTCTTCTGATGAGGGCTTCAGGGAGCTTCTATTCATGGTAGATGGCAAAGGGGAGCAGACATTACATAGCAAAAGAAGAAGAAAGAGAGAGGTGCCAGGCTCTTTTTAACACTCGCTTCTTAAGGGAATAAATATAGATGCTTGGGTCTCACCCTAAACCTCCTAAATTAGAAACACTGAAAATAGGAGCCAAAAATTCACATATTTCAAACTCTTGCCAAATGATTTTGTTACATGGTCAGGATTAAGGAACATGTAAGGCTATAAGGCTTTTTTTGGCCTCTGATCATCAATAAAATTGGGTTACTACAGTCTTTAGAGATACCTACATTTCTCTTGTTTTAAATATGAGTTTCTCAGGAAAATAATAGAATGAGAATTGACTCATTACCATGAGGATGCCACCAAGCCACCAAGCTGTTCATAAGAAATCCACTCCCATAATCCAAAGACCTCCCATCCCACTAAGCCCCACCTCCGATATTGGAGTTCCCATTTGAACATGAGATTTGGAGCAGACAAATATCCAAACCATATCAGCCACCAACTCCATCCTGAAATAGACATGCAGCAAGAGCTAAACGCAAACATATCTTTTTTTTTTTTTTTTAAGTTTTAGCCCATTCATATTTGGGGCTGTTCATTACCACAACGTAACCTAGACTATTCTGACTGATACAGCAGGGCAGGTTGATGGAAATCCATTACAAGATGCAAAGTGATCAGAAGCACAACATATATCTACTTTTGGAGCATTCATTTTTACTTTTGTGTTGTACCTATTCTTTAACTCTCTAGAGGTATTCTCCTTCCATAATCTACAAGTCAATGCTAAAGGAAGAAAATGGGATTAATCATGTATGCCTAATCATGAGTTAAAGTCAATGTGCTCTTTCTATCCATATATTACATTTTATAAATTATTCATAATTTTAATCAACCTTACTTCTATGAATTGCACTATTAATGATTCTTAAAAGTTGTTTTCTAGGTTGAATAAAATTCTTAACTGCTGAAAATCCACAATCATTAATCTATGAGAATATTACCATCTTCTTTCCCTGTGATGCCTTAATCAAAGCTTACACCCATCAATAAGTAGAGAAATCAACATGGTTCCTTCTGATTATATACCAAGAAATCTGGCTTGATATTTAGATAGAAGAAAGACTTCTATCTGGATAACCTCAATTGAAACTGATTACTGTTCTGAATTCTTCCCATTCTTTCTTTAGAGGTATCAGAAAAGCAAATGTAACACAAGCCAGCAGATTCCTATTTACTGCTAATTCATGCCAACTTGGAAATGAAACCAAGAACATCTTAAATCTAAATGAAAGCATGAAATGAGAAAACACAAAGTACCACTTGTACTGCCAGCTTCCTTATAATAACACCATGTTCATTATAAGGATGCTGGTTCATTGAAAAATATTTCAGTTGATACAAACATTATTGAAAGTGTGAATTACACACCAAACATATGGTTCTCACATAGTCACTTAAGTTTGGCATGAAATAATTAACTCAAGATAACCTAGTGTGTATCATTGTCTCCTAGATAACTGATGCTTGAATGTTTCTTCCATTTATCATCATTTGCACATATCTGAAACATATATTTCGGACATATTATAGCCATGAAGGTAGTAATTTATGCAGGGAATACCTGTAGAAGTTTATATTTCTGTTTATTTTCTGTATTTTAAATACCAGTAGTATGTGAATAAAAATGATGGTGGATACTTCAGGCTTAATGCTATGCTACTATGAATGTATGTATTTTCATGTTGACTACAACATTTTCCACATTTCATTGAGAATGAGGCCTTCATTGGAAGTGCAACAAAAACACTTTCTAAAAGGCAATGAATAAGGCCTTGAGTATGAAAATCTCAACCACTTATTGTTATGTGTTGACAGTCAGGCACTGCAAAACACAGTATATCTGCTGTGTCACTTGGCCCTTGATTATTGAGTTCTTCTCCCTCAAATGTTCAGATATTGTGATTTCCTCATTCTCCTTAAACTATATTCTTTCTTTTTCCCCCATCCATCTCACAAAGAAGACATATATATATATATATATTATATAACAGGAGAAGCAAAAAATCTGAACGAGGTGGCTGAAAGAAGCCAATGAGCCAAATAAGTCCCATATTACCCTAAAATCTGCTGCTCACACAATTTTAAGACTACCTCCAATATTCTTCTTAATAATGGTATTAGAAAACAATAATTGAGAACAAAGATGTGCTGCTGAAAACTCTATGTACATGAACTCACATCCTTATGGCACCACTTAGGAGATTATTGATAAAGAAACTTAGGCGCAGAGCAGTCTGAGTAGAGAGTCTAGGATTCCCATCTATATACAAGAAAAACTCCTAAATACCTCTCTCACCTTGCTGGAACATACTTACTTGAAAGTCAAAAGCGAACTGAAGGCAGAATAGCAAGGTTTTTCATCATGAAGCTAATAAGAGAAGGAAAATGTCATATCTATCTTTTGTAGATAATGGGGCTTATAGATTGTATTTGTGTAATACTATAGTTCTGCTGTACAAACTTTTATTATCCTTCTCTTGAACGTCTGTTTCCCAAAGTCTCTACTACAAAATGCCTTTTAGCGTAAGACTATGCCAACTGGCATGGCCAAGCTAGTAAAAACAATGAAGACAAAATGACTTAAAGACCTGTACCCATGGAGGACAAAACTAGCCAACAATCAATAATCAGTGACCTCTTTTCCATGGAAATCAATTTTTAAAAGCAATTAAAGTAGTAGACAATCCTGAGTACTCTGTTAAAACAAACAACAACAAAAATCAAATATGTTTGCTTGCTTGCTTGTTTTTACTGCTCCTTAAGGAGAAGGGCTAACTCCTAGGCAGTGGGCCCAGAGTTGGCCTGATTTTTAATAATAGCATTATTTATAAGGACATTTTAAAATTATGTATTATGTGCCAATTGTATCAAATCAAATAAGTGATGTCATATAATCATCACAATAAATGATTACATAGCTATGTTAGATCATATAATTTATCCTCTAAAGTGGGATAGTTTTAAGAATTAAGGAAGATTCTTTTAATAATTGGGCAGCAGCCAGGTACAGTGAATCATGCCTGTAATCCCAGCACTCTGGGAAGCCAAGGCGGTAAGATGCTTGATCCCAGAAGTTTGAGACCACCCTGGGCAACATAGGGACATTCTGTTATTACAAAAAACATTTTTTTATTAATAGCCAGGCATGGTAGTGGTGGCCCCCTGTAGTCCCAACTAATCAGGAGGCTGAGGCAGGAGGATTGCTTGAGCTATGATCATGTCACTACATTCTAGCCTGGGTGACAGAGCAAGATCTTATCCCAGATAATGATAATAATAATAATAATAAGGCAATGTTATGTTTAAAAATATAGTCTGTACTCTTTAGGCAAATAGAGATTACAATCACCTTTTATCTTAAACTTTATAGCTGAATACAGTGGAGGCTGAAAGAATTTAAGAGGCTTGTCCAAGGTTTGATCACAATGAGGTAACAGAATCAGAATTTAAATTCAAATAAGCCTGACACCAAAGCCCATGCTTTTAACCATTCTGCTCAATCGTAGTCACTACAGCCGGGTATACAGTACAGTGTAGTGGTTCTCAAAGTTTAGCATATATGAGAATCATCTGGAAGTGCTGATAATATGTACATTCATGGACCCTACCCTAATCACCTGAGGTTACTGATAAAATATACATTCCTGGGCCCTACCTTAGCCCTACATCATGACTCAGCTCAGAACTCTTAGAGGTTCTGATCTAAGAGTCATGATGTAGGGCTAAGAAAAATTATATTTTTGCAATCACATCCCTCTTAGGAGATTCTGATGAAGGTGGGTTGCTGCTGCATTTGGAAACACACTGTTCTATCTAGACAAGCTCTTATGAGCCAAGTGTGTGCTTTCCTAAATTTAACAGGGTCAAAAAAGGAAGAATAAAGGAAAACAAGGTCGTTAAAGCTTATCCTGTTCCTACTATAAAATAGCAAACTATGAAACTGTAAAAGATACAATATAACCAGATGTGCTTTGTTACCTGGAATTAGGTTACCAGGTCTACGTTATCTCATTGCATTAAGCCATGTCCTTGAATTACTTTAAAAATAATTATTTCTCTCCCACTCGGAATTATTGTTTATATTCCTTTTACGGTTATGTTCCTTCTATTCACTCTTAACAGAATCAAGCTGTTTTTCTCTTACCAGCTTAGTGGTATAATTCTTTCCTTTCATACTTGTATATGTAATAAATGATAAACTCCAACTAACACCATAGTAAACCTTTACATTTTTAAATATGATATTAATAATTAAGCCACAAATTAATATTTTCACTTTCTCTCCTTAGTTCAGTGACTTGTATGAGTTAGTGGGTGGGTGCTTCACAAATATTTGTTTACTTAATTCCTAACTAAAAGGTTTAAAACCATCACTCCATATTGGACTAACTTGAGTACAATTCACACGCAATAATGGACATTACCTACTGTGGTTATTTCTACTGCATTTCGTAAATTACAATATTTTCCCCAGATTCCCCTTGGAATTAAGTAACATTGACTATATCAAAAAAGCATTTAGTTAACAGAGGGGTTAGTAGAACACATAGGTGATCAAGCAAAACATAGCACAGTTGAATTCTCAGATGCATCCCACTAGTAAGCAGACAAGGGCATTTAAATTGAGCCCAAGTGTTTTGCAGCATCATGGAAGAGATATATAAAGAAAATAAAATTAGTAGCATGTTAGGAATCAAATTTTCCTTTTCTTTCAATGTGTTACCATGGGGGTAACAATATCTTTAATTATGGAAGTGTTCATGTCTAAGATTCATACAACTCTTTTCATATTTCTATTCCATAAATGATGTAATTTTAGTTAAAAGTTCAAGGAAGTTGTTATTTAGTGATGAAACCAAAGCACAAAAGAAATCAGGAAATATCTGGTAAGGTACAATAAATTAGTGGTCAAATATATAAGGAATGTAATGCCTACAGTTAAAAAAGTAAATATTCCAATTTAGAAATCAGGAAAGGATCTGTTTGGCAGATCCTCAAAGTATTAAACATAGAATATGTTTACATATTAAACATAATCCAACAACTACACCTCTAGGTATTATACCCAGAAAAACTGACAATAGGTATTAAAATTAAAACTTGCATACAAATGTTTATAGCAGTACTACTCACAACAACCAAAAGATGGAAACAACAGAAATGAACATCAACTGATGAATGTATATCCATATTATGGCATAACATGGATAATAAAATATGTTATACCCATAATATGGAATATTATTCAGCAATAAAAAGGAACAAAGTAGTAATACACGCTGTAGCATGGATGAATCTTGAAAACATTAGGCTAAGTGAAAGAAGCCAGATACAAAAGGCCATATATGATTTCATTCATATGAAATGTCCAGAATAGGCAAATCTATGGAGACAAAAAGTGGGTTAACGGTTGCCTAGGGATAGTGGATACAGGAAAATAAGGAATGACTGCTAAAAGGTATGGGTTCTTGGGAGAGTTAAATACAATATTCTAAAATTGGCTGCAGTGATGGTTGCACAATGTTGTAAATATATGAAAAGCTATTAAATTTTAAACTTTAAGAGGGTGAATTGTATGGTATGTAAATTATACCTCAAAAAAGTTGTTAAAAATAAAGAAAAATAAAATCTACACTGAATGCCATTGGTGTTAACTTTAAAGTGGTCAAGTTTATTTTATATGAATTTCATCTTAATTAAAAGGAATACAATATAACCTAAATTTTTTTTTATTTTCTACTCCAATAAGTTTTCATTTATTATCATATCCCACTTTACTTACTTTCTTTTAGCCCCTTAGTGCCTATGCAGTTTATATAAGTACTCCAATATATCAAGGTATACTTTATTCAGCTACAGGCTTGACTATAATGTATAGCAAATAAATAACAATCCACTAATAATTCAATAATGATATAAATTATAATAAATGAGGACCTTCAGTTGAATTTTAGAAATAATTAATACTAAAATTTTTAAATGGAAGCAAAGGTAAGAAGAGATGCTGGGAATTAAACTCCCCAATGCACTCTGCATGAATCTGATTATATGATGGCAGTGAGGCTGATTCTGGATCTCAACTAAGGAAGAATATACAAGCTTGAATTTAGAGGAAACATACACACAAAAATAACACTAGGCAAATGTTTTAAAGTAACTAAGACTATTTGAGTTTAAGAAAGCAAAGATCGAGGACACTGTAGTACCAATCTTCATTTATTTAAAGGCTTTTACATATTAAATGCAGCATGCATAAATTAATAAATTTTCCTCATAATGATATTACTGCAAAGTACGGGACAGGGAACAGCAGAGAGTTTTATCTGTCTTTAAACGAAGGAAGTTTTACACCATCAGCGGATCATGAAGACAAGGAAGATTTTACATCCTAAATGGATAATTAAGACAAGCCTAAAATAAAATCAATGATCAATACAAGAAATTTAATAGTATAAGAGGATAAATTACACACATACAAAGAGGAACTTAATGTAAGTGATGTCTCAATTGTGATGAAGCTAGTCAATGATGAAGACTAAATATGGTCTTGAGAGGTACAAATACAGGTTGGTGAACGAGAGATTATTACATGCAATGGAAAATTGATGCAAGAGAAAATATATGGAAAATGGTGCAAGTGGGTGGCATGAAGGAGGCAGTAAGAAGAGAGACCTGCTAAGGGGCAAGAAATCTCTAGAAGAAACTAGAGAATGGGTAGGAAGACAGGTAGCAAAGAATGATTCCTGGCAAGGAGTACCATGTTGAAGGCTTGAGAAGTGGTTACAGAAATGGAGAAGGGGCAAAGACGTAAAACCCTAGCAAATATCAATAGGTACTAATGTAGGTGGTGCATGGTGTAAATTGAAACAAAGAAAGGAAGGTGTGAAAAAAAGTATAAACTAAATGTGAGTATACAAAATTAGTTCACTCACTCTTTAACACAATTCATGTTATGGATGAAAACTGAGGATCAGAAAGAAATTCTGACTAGCTAAAGGTACATAACTAACTGGTAAATGACTAAATGGATTCCAGCACAAATTGATCTGTCTCTACTTGATATGCCCATGATGATGTTGGCTCTCAGTTTAGGGGAAAAAGGCAAGAGAAGAAATAAGGGCCAAGAGCATGGAAATAGACCCTAAGATTTGACAAAGAGTATGTCATTGTTTACTTTGGTGACTATACTTTTGTAGTTATACTGTTATAAACTGATGTAAATTTTTGAAAAATAAGGAGATTGTGAGAACATATCAAAGTTTAAGAAGGTAAATATAAGCCAGTTTTGGATTTCCTATAATAGACAGGAGTAAAGTAAAATATTTGAAATATCTGACAAGTATGAAATTTTGTTAAAAATTTTAACCAAATGTGTCTCTTGAGTTTAGTATATAAGAAAATGGAAATTAGATGAAGCAGTACAAATATTAAGTGACATATCTGAAAGCAATCCCTGAAAGTAAAGTTTGCTAGACACTGAAATTTGTTACTAAAGGGAACTGCGGAATCTGCTTTTCTCTCTCTATTTTACTCACCTGAAGAAAATCCAAAGCATATTTAAAATAATTCTCCCTGTATGCCATGTGTCCATCAAAACAGTGGCCTATGTTGAGAGAAACTGCAACATCTGAGTCTTGCTGCTAACTACCTGTTTGCCTCCATTTAACCAAAGTCATAATTTTAGGTTTTGTCCCTTTAGCAACCCCCTTCTGAAAACAAATTCGGGAATAAGTTAGGATTAAGTCTGACCATAAGAAGAAGAGACTCCTCAACAGGCTTAGACAAGATACACATTTATTTCTGACTCCCATTAGAGATGTCTGCAGGCGAAAAGTCCAGGACTGCTGTGGCATTTCAATGACGTCATCAGAGAACAAACTTTTGCCACCTGGCTCAATATTCTACCATTCCTAGTGTGGTACTTATCTCCATGGTCAATTATGACTAGCAAAGTTCTAGCCATCACACCCCTCCATGCCACATAAAAGGAAGACAGATATGAAAACAAAAGGCACGCTCTATTCCTCTAGATTACCTGTCAGTCCCACCATTGACATTTCAGTGGTGACACCTTGAAGCAAAGATGGATAGAAACTAGATATCCGCCTCACATGATGATGCATCTCACTTTAAAATAATGACAAAAATCTTCAAGAGACCTTGGCACTGGCAGATTTTACAGGTCATTTTCCATGGCCATTTTACTCCTGTACTTGACAAATATTTCATACCTTTTGGTCTCCCCCTAAATTGTCCAACCTTTCTTCAACTCTCAAATTGCCCATCCCTCAGTGGCCCCATTCCTCCTTCTCATTCTCAGATGATAATCTTGCACTTAACTTTAGTGAAAAATAGAATCGATAAGAACTATACTGTATCATCTTGTTATGACAAAATGTAAAAAATTCCCTAACTTTATCTGTGCAGTCTGCCTTTTTTCCCAGTTATAATGTGTAAATCTAACGTATAACATATAACTCTCTGGAGTGGTACTCTGGAATGAGATAACTTGAGTTCGGAAACCACCTCTACCAATTACTAGCTTAACCTGCTATGTTTATTTTTCTGTCCATAGAAAATGGGGGTGATAATAAAATATAGCTTACAGGGTTATTTTTAGAATTAAATGAGTTAATATATGTAAGTGACTCATAATAAATGATGGCCATTATTGTCATTATCCGATTCCAAGCCCTCCACTAGCGCAATGGATTCCATTCTTCATGCCTACTCAAAGAATTTATTTATTTATTTATTATTTCCATAGTTTTTTGGGGGAAACAAGTGGCATTTTGTTACAGAGTAAATTCTTTAGTGGTGATTTGTGAGATTCTGGTGCACCCAGTACCCGAGCAGTGTACACTGAACCCAATTTGTAGCCTTTTGTCCTTTACCTCCTTCCCACCATTTCCTCCAGAGTCCCCAAGGTCCACTGTATCATTCTTATGCTTTTGCATCCTCACAGCTTAGCTCCCACTTACGTGTGATAACATACAATGTTTGGTTTTCCATTCTGAATTACTTTGCTTAGAATAATAGTCTCCAGTTCCTTCCAGGTTGCTGCAAATGCCATTAATTCATTCCTTTTAACATCAGAATTTACTATTTGAATATTTCCTTTTCTCTGCAGCATCATAAATTTCTCCCTCTTTGTTTGGAACATTCCTATTAGCATACAAACGTGTTATAATGTCACCCATTTAAAAAATAACCTTCCTAAGTCCCATGTCTTTAGTCAGCTACAAGAGCATTTCTGTGCTCCTTTCATAGCAAACTCAGTAAAATATTTGTTTATGCTCTTGGTTTCCACTTCCTCACCTCCTATATTTTTCATTAACTGTAGTTTTTAATTTCTCTATTGAAACTCTTCTTTTCAAGGTCAACATTTTCTTGCATCTTTCTAAATCCAATGAGCAATTTTGACAGTTCTCATCTTACTCAATTTCTTTACAGCTTTTGCCAATTGATGACACATTTCATCTTGAAGCATATTCCACTTGGCTTAGGGGCTGTGACACTCTCCTAGCTTTCCTTCTAACTCGCTTTGCACTCCTTGGTCTTCTGTGAAAGTTCATCTCTTCGCGCTAAACAACTAAAATTTAAATACCTCAAGATTTAGTATTTGGACTTCTCTGTCTACACTCACTATCTTGATGATATTTATACAGAATCATGGTTTTAAATACCATTTATATACGGAGTCCTCTCAAATATATGTCTGCAATTCAGATCTCTTCCATGAACTCCAGATTCCAATGTTTAATTGGCTACTCAACAGCTCCATCTGAATATAGAGAAGGTCTCACAAACCTAACATAGTTAAAGCTGAACCCTTAATTTTTATTTTTATTTATTTTTTTTGAGACAGGGTCTCCTTCTGTCACCCAGGCTGGAGTACAGTGGCATGATCTCGGCTCACTGCAACTACTGCCTCCCAGGTTCAAGTGATTCTCCCGCCTCAGCCTCCTGAGTAGCTGAGATTATAGGTGCGTGCCACCACAACCCAGTTAATTTTTGTATTTTTAGTAGAGATGGGGTTTCATCATACTGGTCAGGCTGGTCTCGAACTCCTGACCTCAGGTGATCTGCCCGCCTGGGCCTCCCAAAGTGCTGGGATTACGGGCATGAGCCACTCTGCACCTGGCCTGAACTCATGATTCTTAACAACTCCCTGTCAACATAAACCTTCCCATCTTGGTAAATGACACCAGAATCTACCTGATACAAATAAAAAACATCCTTGACTCAACTCTTTTTCTAACACTCTACATTCAACTCAACAGCAATTCCTATTAGCTCTACCTTGGCATGTATCCGGAATCACCTCTTCCCACTATTGTCACTGCTGCCACTTTAGTCTAACAACCATCATTTCTCAGGGAAATGCTATAATAGCTTTCCTACTGGTATATCTACTACCACTGGACAGACCAGAATGGTCTTGGGAAAACTGTAATGACGTTCATAGCACTGCCCTACCGACAGCCATCTCACGTCTGCCTCAGAGGCTACACTGCCTCAGAGGCTACAATTTGCAATCAAAATACTCAATCATCTGAAGGTTTTCATCCACAAAATCCTTCACATTGTATTTGGTTGGTTGATAAGTTGAAATCTAGGTATAGTAGTAGTCACTAATCTAGGTTTTAAAGAAATATGTAGTCAAGATGCAATTCCTATAAATGGTCTAGATGTGTTTTTTTCCTACATTTCTCTAAAAGGTATTATAATAAATAACACATTTACAGCATTTACTACATGCAGACATGGCTCTAAGTATCTCATATATATTAAATCATATAACCCTCGTAACAAACCCTTTCTAGCAGGAAACCTGTCACTTTCTTTACTTAATTCAAGGACTGACCAAAAAAAGGGGGGGGGGGGGCGGTGCCGTATGGCCAAATCATTCCAAGCACCTGTTTCTGTAAATCAAGGTTTACTGGAACACAACCACACTCACTCATTTTTTTTTTTTTTTAACATATTGTCTATTACTGCTTTCATGTTACAAAGGTAGACCTGAGTAGTTGCAAGAGATACTATGTGGCCTGCAAAGCCAAAAATATTTTCTATCTGGCTTTTTCTATAAAACGTTTGCAGGTCCCCAGTTTAATCTAATAATACAAAGTTTGAGGCCAGGCACAGTGGCTCATGCCTGTAATCCCAGCACTTTGGGAGGCCAAGAAGGGCAGATCACCTGAGGTCGTGAATTCGAGACAGCCTGGCCAACATGGTGAAACCCTATCTCTACCAAAAACACAAAAATTATCTGGGTGTGGTGGGACATGCCGGTAATCCCAGTTACTCGAGCAGCTGTGCGAGAGAATCACTTGAACCTGGGAGGCAGATAGTGCAGTGAGCCGAGATCGTTTCCACTGCACTCCAGCACGGGCAACAGAGTGAGACTCCAGCTAAAAAATAAAAATAAAAAAAAAATTAAAAAAAGGCATAATTTCCCATAAACTAATTATTTAATAAATATTTGGTTTATTGCTTTTAGTAGTATCACAGAGAGAAACAGAAGCATAGTTGAGCATAGTTGTTTCTAAATATTAGATATCAATCTCCAAATTTTGGCTTTTTACTCTGAAATCTTCAAAGCTAGCCAGGACGCTTAAATGTATAAAACGTCAAATAATATAATGAAAACATTTCTTTCAAAGTCTTAATAAGCTGTCGGGCAAAGTAATGCATTCCTCCTGCAATGCACCTGGTCCCACTAGAGCCTGACCCATGCAGTGGCAAGTGTCTGCCTTACACATCTGACTCCAGCAATTAACACAGGGAGTGGCCTGAAGTTGAGCCTCTACGAATGTTTTGGCACAGATTCATTAACCCGGTAAATACTTTTCACATAACTGGAACTCTTTGCTCAATTTAATCATCAGATTGAACAACTGAAGATTACATGATATTCTCTGGGACTCTCATGCTGTTTGTTATATCTGCTTATAAATCAGGATCCAACTAAAGTTCTTCTGGTAGAAAACTTTAGTTTCAGCAAAGAAAAAAATTACTAGTACAGTAAAAGACATCAGAAACAAAGCACAAATGTTGCTACCAATGATAGCATTATACAATAGTCCCCTATGAGTGTTCACATAAAGACTACATAAAGATATACATAAGCACACAATGTTTTAAAGAATATCTGTTGAAGGTAAAAACCAAAGCTGTTGACTAATCTGATAGCTAGTGTTTCATAAAATGCTTGTAACACTTTAGATATGTTATCTAAAATTATTTCTTCAAATTTCCTTCTTAGCATTTATATTTCAAAATCATCAAAAAATTAATCAGTCTTATTTAAAAAAAAAAAACTCCTTGTTAATTCTATTGCTGCAGGACACTGTGAATTGTACTAATCTTTGCCAAGTCATTTCTAGCAACTTGCATTTAGAAAAATGTCCTCTAAGTATATTATTGTATGATCTAGGTCAAGGAAAAAAAAGAAAAAAATAGAAAATTTAAAAAATACTAAAAATAGTAAAACATAAAGTTCTAAAACCTTAGTAAACAAAGTTTGGGGGCCCTTTTGAGATAGTGGAACAGACTAAGGGATGTTGTGCATCTTTCTATTTTAGAAGTCCTAGTGAGGGGGTATGTGTGAGGAGAGATGGAACAAATTGCTCAATGAAAGTAATGGGGTCAACTCTCTGCTGCCTTTAGGGATGCTGTAAATCGGGATGTTCTTCATTGTGTTTCTAGGTTTTTTCTATTTCTTATATAGCTTCCAGCAATTTCATTTTAGAGTCCGCTGCAGTTCATTACAGGGTACACTTCTCTTTCTAAACTGAAGGGTTCTTCTAGCCAACCATTCAGCTCAAAACTCCGAGTCACCCATCTTGAAAACAGTTAATGCCTTTATAATAAGAAATGATCTCTCCTTATTGGTCCCACCACGTTTTGCCCTCTTTTTGTGTGTTGCATTCATCCTGAATTTTAGCTGTGTCAAACATGCTGGCTTGTAACTACTGGGACAGTCAGAGAGCTACAGAATATAAAACAACTAAATAGGCTTCCTGACCTTACTATTATCAGTACGCTGTTCTCTCCTAGGGAGCCTCTTGTGAAAGTCAGACTGATCAATTGTCGTCACTTTTTATGTTGAAGAAAGACATATTGAATGCCCTTTTGACATTCTTAGCTTACTTAGTTATACTATAAGTGACTGCCTTGTTTTCTTAAGGAAAAATATTAATGCTGCTGTTAAAATAGAGTGGGTTGGTTTCTTACCTAGTTAACACTGCGCTTGGATGAAATCTATTTTTTCAGTAGTATTATTGAGAAAAAAAATCTTACAAATATATTTATTAAATAATTTTTACAACAGGGAAGAATAAAACATAGTTAACATAATTTATATATTATGATAGTCTCTTATACTGTAAAAAACATGGCTAATGTAAACGTTTAAAGTGATACTGATTTAAAGCATATCTAGATTGGACTTTGAGAATGCCTTTCTCAGACAAAAAAATTCTTAGATTGGTAAAGTCCTAGGGACAATTTCATTAAATATGAGGCATTTCTCACTTTGCAACATAAGCAAAGAAAAGGAAATAGGCCAGGCATGGTACGGTGGCACACGCGTGTAATCCCAGCACTTTGGGAGGCTAAGAGGGGCAGATCACCTAAGGTCAGGAGTTCGAGACCAGCCTGGCCAACATGGTGAAACCCCATCTCTACTACAAATACAAAAAATTAGCCGGGTGTGGTGGTGTGTGCCTGTAATCCCAGCTACTTGGGAGACTGAGGCAGGAGAATGGCTTGAACCCAGGAGGTGGAGGTTGCAGTGAGCCCAGATTGCACCACTGCACTCCAGCCTGAAAACAAGAGCAAAAATTCTGTCTCCAAAAAAAAGAAAAGAAAAAAAGAAAAGAAAAACAGAGAAGGAAATAAATACATAATTATTATATATTATCTCCTAAAATAACTTACATATGTTGAGGGCTTACAATATGCTAGATATTATTATAAGAACTTTGTGTGTTTTACCCTTAACCCTCAAAACAAAGTAACGAGCTATGTAGCATTAGCCCCATTTAACAGATGAATAGAATTAGGCATAGAAATTAATTAACTTGGAAATTTCCACATATGGAAATTCAGCTTGATAATCTCCTATGAGAGCCCATGCTTTTCACTATGATATTAATAGTTTGAATTATTTTTTTCTGCATTACAATTGACTAGAAAACAATGACAAGGTAATTACAGTTTAGTCAAAGCAATTTATGTAAATATCTAGCTAGTATCAGCAATTTCTTAAAATAAGGCAACAATGAAGTCTGCTTCCGGATAATTCTTTAAAAGAAACACACAGAGGGCGGAGCAAGATGGCCGAATAGGAACAGCTTCGGTCTGCATCTCCCAGCGCGAGCGACACAGAAGACCGGTGATTTCTGCATTTTCAACTGAGGTACTGGGGTCATCTCACTCGGGAGTGCCGGACAATCGGTGCTGCTCAGCTGCTGCAGCCCGACCAGCGAGAGCTGAAGCAGGGCGAGGCATCGCCTCACCTGGGAAGCGCGAGGGGGAAGGGAGTCCCTTTTCCTAGCCAGGGGAACTGAGACACACAACACCTGAAAAATCGGGTAACTCCCACCCCAATACTGCGCTGTAACACCGGCACACCGGAGATTATGTCCCACACCTGGCCGGGAGGGTCCCACGCCCACGGAGCCTCCCTCCTTGCTAACACAGCAGTCTGCGGCAATCTAACCGCAAGGCAGCAGCGAGGCAAGGGGAGGGGCGCCCGCCATCACTGAGGCTTAAGTAGGTAAATAAAGCCACTGGGAAGCTCAAACTGGGTGGAGCTCACAGCAGCTCAAGGAAACCTGCCTGTCTCTGTAGACTCCGACTCTGGGGACAGGGCTCAGCTAAAGCAGCAGAGGCCTGTCCAGACGCGAACGACTCTGTCTGACAGCTTTGAAGAGAGCAGTGGATCTCCCAACACGGAGGTTGAGATCTGAGAAGGGGCAGTCTGCCTGCTCAAGTGGGTCACTGACCCCTGAGTAGCCAAACTGGGAGACATCCCCCACTAGGGGCAGTCTGACACCCCACACCTCACAGGGTGGAGTACACCCCTGAGAGGAAGCTTCCAAAGCAAGAATCAGACAGGTGCACTCGCTGTTCAGCAATATTCTGTCTTCTGCAACCTCTGCTGCTGATACCCAGGCAAACAGGGTCTGGAGTGGACCTCAAGCAATCTCCAACAGACCTATAGCTGAGGGTCCTGACTGTCAGAAGGAAAACTATCAAACAGGAAGGACACCTATATCAAAACCCCATCAGTACGTCACCATCATCAAAGACCAGAGACAGATAAAACCACAAAGATGGGGAAAAAGCAGGGCAGAAAAGCTGGAAATTCAAAAAATAAGAGCGCATCTCCTCCTGCAAAGGAGCACAGCCCATCGCCAGCAATGGATCAACGCTGGTCAGAGAATGATTTTGATGAGATGAGAGAAGAAGGCTTCAGTCCATCAAACCTCTCAGAGCTAAAGGAGGAATTACGTACCCAGCGCAAAGAAACTCAAAATCTTGAAAAAAGAGTGGAAGAATTGACAGCTAGACTAATTAATGCAGAGAAGGTCATAAACGAAATGACAGAGATGAAAACCATGACACGAGAAGTACGTGACAAATGCACAAGCTTCAGTAACCGACTCGATCAACTGGAAGAAAGAGTATCAGCGATTGAGGATCAAATGAATGAAATGAAGCGAGAAGAGAAACCAAAAGAAAAAAGAAGAAAAAGAAATGAACAAAGCCTGCAAGAAGTATGGGATTATGTCAAAAGACCAAATCTACGTCTGATTGGGGTGCCTGAAAGTGAGGGGGAAAATGGAACCAAATTGGAAAACACTCTTCAGGATATCATCCAGGAGAACTTCCCCAACCTAGCAGGGCAGGCCAACATTCAAATTCAGGAAATACAGAGAACGCCACAAAGATACTCCTCCAGAAGAGCAACTCCAAGACACATAATTGCCAGATTCACCAAAGTTGAAATGAAGGAAAAAATCTTAAGGGCAGCCAGAGAGAAAGGTCGGGTTACCCACAAAGGGAAGCCCATCAGACTGACAGCAGATCTCTCGGCAGAAACTCTACAAGCCAGAAGAGAGTGGGGGCCAATATTCAACGTTCTTAAAGAAAAGAATTTTAAACCCAGAATTTCATATCCAGCCAAACTAAGTTTCATAAGTGAAGGAGAAATAAAATCCTTTACAGATAAGCAAATGCTTAGAGATTTTGTCACCACCAGGCCTGCCTTACAAGAGACCCTGAAGGAAGCCCTAAACATGGAAAGGAACAACCGGTACCAGCCATTGCAAAAACATGCCAAATTGTAAAGACCATTGATGCTAGGAAGAAACTGCATCAACTAATGAGCAAAATAACCAGTTAATATCATAATGGCAGGATCAAGTTCACACATAACAATATTAACCTTAAATGTTAATGGACTAAATGGTCCAATTAAAAGACACAGACTGGCAAACTGGATAAAGAGTCAAGACCCATCAGTCTGCTGTCTTCAGAAGACCCATCTCACATGCAGAGACATACATAGGCTCAAAATAAAGGGATGGAGGAAGATCTACCAAGCAAATGGAGAACAAAAAAAAGCAGGGGTTGCAATCCTAGTCTCTGATAAAACAGACTTTAAACCATCAAAGATCAAAAGAGACAAAGAAGGCCATTACATAATGGTAAAGGGATCAATTCAACAGGAACAGCTAACTATCCTAAATATATATGCACCCAATACAGGAGCACCCAGATTCATAAAGCAAGTCCTTAGAGACTTACAAAGAGACTTAGACTCCCATACAATAATAATGGGAGACTTCAACACTCCACTCTCAACATTAGACAGATCAACGAGACAGAAAGTTAACAAGGATATCCAGGAATTGAACTCATCTCTGCACCAAGCGGACCTAATAGACATCTATAGAACTCTCCACCCCAAGTCAACAGAATATACATTCTTCTCAGCACCACATCACACTTATTCCAAAATTGACCACATAATTGGAAGTAAAGCACTCCTCAGCAAATGTACAAGAACAGAAATTATAACAAACTGTCTCTCTGACCACAGTGCAATCAAACTAGAACTCAGGACTCAGAAATTCAATCAAAACCGCTCAACTACATGGAAACTGAACAACCTGCTCCTGAATGACTACTGGGTACATAACGAAATGAAAGCAGAAATAAAGATGTTCTTTGAAACCAATGAGAACAAAGATACAACGTACCAGAATCTCTGGGACACATTTAAAGCAGTGTGTAGAGGGAAATTTATAGCACTAAGTGCCCACAAGAGAAAGCAGGAAAGATCTAAAATTGACACTCTAACATCACAATGAAAAGAACTAGAGAGGCAAGAGCAAAAACATTCAAAAGCTAGCAGAAGGCAAGAAATAACTAAGATCAGAGCAGAACTGAAGGAGATAGAGACACAAAAAACCCTCCAAAAAATCAATGAATCCAGGAGTTGGTTTTTTGAAAAGATCAACAAAATTGACAGACCGCTAGCAAGGCTAATAAAGAAGAAAAGAGAGAGGAATCAAATAGACGCAATAAAAAATGATAAAGGGGATATCACCACCGACCCCACAGAAATACAAACTACCATCAGAGAATACTAAAAACACCTCTACGCAAATCAACTAGAAAATCTAGAAGAAATGGATAATTTCCTGGATTGCACAGTGTTTTTGGTTCCTCAGTGCATATAAAAGTCATGTGTATGCTATATTGCAGTCTATTAAGTTTCCAATAGCATTGTGTTTGAAAACTATGTACATAACTTAATTTTTAAAGTACATTTTTGTTAAAAATGTTAATGATCATCTTAGCCTTCCGCAAATTTTAATTTTTTTGCTGGTGGAAGGTCTTGCCTCAGGGTTGGTGGCTGCTGACTAACTATGGTGGTGGTTACTGAATGTTGGGGTGACTGGCAATTTCTTAAAATAAGACAACAATGCAGTCTGCTGCACTGACTCTTCCTTTTATGAAGGATTATTCTGTAGCATGCAATGCTGTTTGAAAAGATGTTATCCATAGTAGAACTTCTTTAAAATTTGGAGTCAATCCTCTACAAATCTGTCACTGCTTAATCAACTAAGTCTATGTAATAGTCTGAATCTTTTGTTGTCATTTCAACAATGTTCATAGCGTCCTCACCAGGAGTAGATTTCATCTTAAGAAACCACTTTCATTGCTCATCCATAAGAGGTGACTCCTTATTTGTTAAAATGTTATCATGATATTGCAACAATTCAGTCAAATTTTCAGGCTCCAATTCTCATTGTAGATTATCGGCTATTTTCAACACATCTACAGTTACTTAATCCACTGAAGCCTTAAGACTTCAAAATCATCTGCAAGAGTTGGAATCAACTTCTTCCCAACTCCTGATAATGTGGATATTTTGACCTCCTCCCATGAATCACAGATGTTCTTAATGGCATCTAGAATGGTAAATCCTTTCTAGAAGGTTTTCAAATTACTTTGCTTAAATCTATCACAGTTATAGCAGATCCATAGCAGCTATAGCCTTATGAAATGTATTTCTTAAATAATAGTACTTGAAAAATAACACCTTTATCCATGGGCTGCAGAATGGATGTTGTGTTGGTAAGCATGAAAACATTATTCTCCTTGTACATCTCCATGGGAGCTCTTGAGTGACCAGGTACATTGTCAATAAGCAGTAATATTTTGAAACAAATACCTTTTTCTGAGCAGTAGGTCTCAACAATGGATGTAAAATACTCAGCAAGCCATGCTGTAAATACATGTGCTGTCATCCAGGCTTTGTTTTTCCATGCATAGAGCACAAGCAAAATACATTTGGCATAATTCTTAAAGGCCCTAGGACTTTCAGAATGGTAAATGACCATTTGCTTCAACTTAAAATCATCATGTGTATTAGCACCTGACAAGAAAGGCAGCCTGTCCCCTTTGAAGCTTTGAAGTCAGGCACTAACTTCTCCTCTCTAGCTATGAAAGTTCTAGATGGCATATTCTTCCAATAGAGGGCTGCATTGTATACACCAAAAATCTACTGTGTTTAGTGTAGCCACCATCATCAATAATTTTACCTATATCCAGACAACTTGCTGCAGCTTCTACAACAGATCTTGCTGCATCACCTCACACTTTGATGTTATAAAGACAGCTTTTTTTCCTTACACCTCATGAACCAACATTTGCTACCTTTATACTTCTCTTCTGCAGGTTCCTCACTTCTTAGAATTGCAGGGTTAGGATCTTGCTTTGGATTAGGCTTTAGCATAAGGGAATGATGCAGCTGGTTTGATTTTCTATCAAGATTACACAAGATTTCTCCATATCATCAATAAGGCTATTTTGCTTTCTTAACATTTGTGTGTTCACCGGAGTAGCATTTTTAATTTCTTCTGAGCACTTTCCTTTTGCATTTATAATTTGGCTGTTTGGCAAAAGAGGCCTAGATTTCACCTTATCTCAGCTTTCACCATGCCTTCTTCACTAAGCTTAATCATTTCTAGCTTTTGATTTAAAGTGAGAGACCTGTTACTATTTCTTTCATTAGAACACACAGGGGACACTGTGGAATTATTAATTGGCTTAATTTCAGTATTTTTGTGCCTTGGGGAATAGGGAGGCCCAAGAAGAGGGAGAAAGATAGGGGTGTGGCTAGTCGGTAGAGTGGTCAGAACACACACATTTATTAAGTTCCTATGTAGGCATGATTTGTGGTACCCCAAAAGAATTTCATAATAACATCAAAGATTACTGATCACAGATCACCATAACAGACATAATCATAATGAAAAAGTATGAACTATTGTGAGAGTTACCCATGTGACCCAGAGATACAAAGTGAGCAAATGCTGTTTAAAAAAATGGCATCGACAGACCTACTGTACAAGAGGATTGACACAAATCTTCAATTTGTTAAAAATACAGTATCTGCAAAGTACAATAAAGTAGAGCACAATAAAACACAGTGTATTTGTGTTAAAATATTACTTTTGGAAAACAAAAACTCCTTTGTTACAAGTTTTAAGCAATTGCTGTGGTTCCCGTTGAGTTTTAATAACATTTGTATAAGCTTCAAATGAACTCATTTCTATGACTTATCCTTGAGTAAACATTAAATTCTAACTGGAAGTTTATTGGGAGAACTCTCAGTCACATATTCTAACCCATACACACACAGATTTGCCTACATAGGTTCATTTCAAGAGGAGTTCCTAATGTCTCGAAGTCATTGAAGGTCTCTTTGGATGCAGCTGCTGTCTCCAAACCATAGGTATTACATAATTTCGCTTTTAAAGGTAGATTTAAAATAAACAATAATCTCACCATGATTACAACGACCAAGAAACAGAACTTGAGTTCCTTCACTGCTAACAATTTACATGACGACTTGGAGATTTTGTGTTAAATATTCTTTGACATAGAGACATTTGAAAGCCCCTATGCTTTATCCCAAAGAAACAAAGATATGGACTGTATTGCAATTTCCAGAATTTACGGTAAGGTAGGATTTAAAAAAAATCTCTTCCAATCTTACCTTATAATTAAGACTTTTCCTATTTGTATATCTGCTTCCTGATGTGAATGAAGCTTTTCAAAATGAAACTTAATAAAAACGGCTCTCCAGACAAAGTCATTGGCAAGTTTATAGGAGTTAAGGCTCTAAACTAGAAAACTATAGTGCACTAGAAGTAAATGTCTTATAATGAACTATAAATAAATTGAAACTAGAAACAACTAGAAATGACTGCAAAAGATCAATAGGTGGGTATAAGTTTTTTGTCTTTATTCAGAAAACATATTAATGAAACTAAAAGGTATTATTTCAACATCTCATGTACCCCATAAATATATTAATCTATGTACCCGCAAAAAATTAAAAATAAAAATAAATTTAAAGGAAAAATAAAAGGTATTATTCCATTATTTCCCCCTTCTTTGGTGTACTGTAATATTTAATTTATTCACGAATTTATTTTCTTTGAATGATTACAGGATCTTTCTTTTTTCTTTTCTAGCCATTATTAGTGCTTATTTCATCATTATTACCAACACTAATGTTGCAGACAGGAGGGAAGTAATTAAAAATGATACATTGGGCCGGGCACAGTGGCTCGTGCCTATAATCCTGGCACTTTGGGAGGCTGAGGCAGTAGATCACTTGAGGTCAGGAGTTCGAGACCAGCCTAGCCAACATGGCAAAACCCCATCTCTAGTAAAAATACAAAAATCAGCCAGGCATGGTGGAGCACACCTGTAATCCCAGCTACTTGGGAGCATAAGGCACGATAATTACTTGAACTTGGGAGGCGGAGGTTTCAGTGAGCTGAGATCACGCCACTGCACTCCACTCTGGGTGACAGAGTGAGACCCTGTCTCAAAAAAAAAAAAAACAAAAAAACAAAAAAAACATATGCTCTGCATGTCAAATATGCTAGGCACAACACTACAAGAAAAGAGGAACTGAGACAACTTCATTCATTTGCTTAATGCAACCATGTACTCTTGCTGACTCCAGTTACTCATGTCTGTCCCTTTCCAAGAACAATCATCAGATTTGTGTGCGTTCTGTTCCCAGGAACTGGTCTTGCCAAGGTCACTGATGACCTCATTTTATTTAATATCTCCATAGCACAACTCTATCTTTGATTTCCATAACACAGCTCTCTTATCCTGAGTTTTGTCTTACTTTCCTAACAATTCTCTTTCTCTCCCCTGCCCCTACCCCAATTGTTCCTGCTCTTTAAACCGGATTCCTAGGATTCTGCGTTTGGTCTCTTCCCACTCCACACATTACTGGTTTGTCATCACATGCATTCCAATGATTTTACCTACTAATTGTTTGCTGAAATATATCTTTCTAACCACATCCCCTGATCCCACCCTCTAACTCTGATATCTATGCCTAGACATCCCACAGGTTCCTTAAATACAGTATAATCAAACCTAAATTTCACATCTTCTTAAATTTCACATCTATATTCTCTAAACCAGAAAACTTTGAGGTATCTTAGATTCCTTTCTCTCCTTCATACTGAAGTCCAACTGATGATCAAATCCTGTTTATTCTTCCTCTTTTTATGTATTCCTCATTCCCCAGCCCTATTGCTACTTCTCATTTTCTCTCTCCTGACATGCTGGTGTTTTCTTAATTTGTCTTTCCTCCTCTAGTCCTCGTCATCATATTCCTAGTGTGATCTTACTAAAGTGTACATCCAGTTGAATTGCCTTAATGCTTCTGGTTTCACACCACTGAATCTAGAAAATCAGGACTCCTTGTTAAGGTATATAATCAGGCTCTGGTCTGACCATATCTCTTGCAATACCTCTGGGAAAGCGCAGTGATTTACTTATTTCAAAATATTGGGAGTTGTCTGAGTGTTCCTCCATGTTTCTCATTTCTATATCTTCTGTTTGTGCCCTTCTATCGTCTACTCAATGAAACCCTCACTGTGATGATATTATCAAATTGTACCTTTTCTTTAAAACATTCCTACTAACCACAGTCAGTAAAATTAAACACTCTCATCTTACAGAGTTTCTATGACAGTCCTTAACCACACTTTGAAACTTTTATACATCTTATCATTCTTTTTAAGCTATAAACTTCCTGAAGGCGGTTACCCTATTCTAATGATCTATATATCTGTAGGTAGTTGACAAATAATTCCTGGATAAACAAATAAATCATATTTGTTTTGGCATTATTCATTATTTTTCTTTTACTCTTTATTTTCCTCATGGTGATTATAAAGTAGCCCTACTTTATTTCCTCACACTAATATAGGCTAACAAACATACATTATGGCTGCCTTTATTTAGCAAATGTTTACTGAGAATCTATACTTTAACAACATATTTTTGTCAGAAACGTGTGTGTGTGTGCGCGCGCGCGCACTCACGCTGAGGTGGTTACAATGGGGAACAGGATTAAAAAGGTATAAAAACTTGGTCCTGTTTCTCCACATCCTCTCCAACACCTGTTGTTTCCTGATTTTTTAATGATTGCCATTCTAACTGGTGTGAGATGGTATCTCATTGTGGTTTTGATTTGCATTTCTCTGATGGCGAGTGATGATGAGCATTTTTTCATGTGTCTGTTGGCTGTATGAATGTCTTCTTTTGAGAAATGTCTGTTCATATCCTTTCCCCACTTTTTGATGGGGTTGTTTGTTTTTTTCTTGTATATTTGTTTGAGTTCTTTGTAGATTCTGGAAATTAGCCCTTTGTCAGATTTTACACTGTTGGTGGGATTGTAAACTAGTTCAACCATTATGGAAAACAGTATGGCGATTCCTCAAGGATCTAGAACTAGATGTACCATATGACCCAGCCATCCCACTACTGGGTATATACCCAAAGGATTATAAATTATGCCACTACAAAGACACATGCACACGTATGTTTATTGCGGCACTATTCACAATAGCAAAGACTTGGAATCAACCCAAATGTCCATCAGTGACAGACTGGATTAAGAAAATGTGGCACATATACACCATGGAATACTATGCAGCCATAAAAAAGGATGAGTTTGCGTCCTTTGTAGGGACATGGATGCAGCTGGAAACCATCATTTTTAGCAAACTATCCCAAGAACAGAAAACCAAACACCGCATGTTCTCACTCATAGGTGGGAACTGAACAATGAGTTCACTTGGACTCGGGAAGGGGAACATCACACACTGGAGCCTATCATGGGGAGGGGGGAGGGGGGAGGGATTGCACTGGGGAGTTATACCTGATATAAATGATGAACTGATGGGTGCTGACGAGTTGATGGGTGCAGCACACCAACATGGCACATGCATACATATGTAACAAACCTGCACGTTATGCACATGTACCCTAGAACTTAAAGTATAATTAAAAAAAAAAAAAAAGAAATGAAACTAGGTGAATAAGGAAAGATTTCCAAGCTAAAATAGTTTATGGTCTTGAAGAATGGGTCAATTATGAAAGGGTCATTTTGTATGGTCCAAGATGCAGATATTTCATAAATAAATAATTTTTTATCAGTCAAAAAAAAAAAAAAAAAACTTGGTCCTAAATCTTTGCTTATTATCCTTGGCCCTGCTCCTCACAATGTTTCTACACTTAATCCATAAGAGAGGTAGATAACTTCAATGGGGTTGGAAAAGTTCCTTCTTTCAAAGGTATATTTATTTGGACGCCAATGACACCTAAATTTTAGGCCCACTTCACTAGCCTGAGCTTTCCCCACGGAAACCGCAGGCATTTATATTTAAAATTTATTTTATGCAATTGCATTGAAGTTGCTATAGACATTCTGCATTCATAATTTTGTTTTCTCTTTTGTAAACTGCTCTGTATGCCACCCCACGCTATACAAAACTATTAGAACTTCAAGGATTTAGAAAATCCAGATCAATCCCCTGCCTCTATTTTTAATGGTAGCTGTTATTTATTGAGTATTTCCTATGTGCCAAGCACTGTTCTGCAATTGATTTGCATTTATGTCTATCTATATCAGGATATTCAGAAGCCCATAATAATAAAGAGTTCTCAGTGTACTAGACAGATTGTGCTAAATGCTATTTATACATCACTTTTTACAAGTAAAAAAAAGGAAAGCACAAAGAGATTAAGGAACTTGCCCCAAGTCATACAGTAAATATCTGAAGGCAAGCATTCAGGCACCAATTCTGCATGCTTAGCCATTACCCTGTAAAGCTTTGGCCATAATTTACCCCTTCTGTGGATTCTGATGACTGCAAGTCCAACAAGAAAATGCCTTTCATTCTTTCATTATCTTATTAGAGACCTCATGCAGAATATCTCTTGGCAAATAACACACTGACTTACATTGAAGCACATGAGTTATGTCCATGTGTAAAAATTAAGAGGGTAGAAAAAGCAGTACCAAGAAAATGTAGAGTGGGGTAAAATGCCAAAATGCAGGCTTTGCCAACTTGATAATATTAAGTAGTTTTGATCATGAATGTTGAAAGAAGCAAATTATCAAGGTTAATATGGAAGTGAATCAAAGCTGCTGTGAGACAATAGATAGACAGTAAACCATAACATATACAAATTTGTTATAATCTTCCAATTTAAGGCAATGCACTGCAAATATCAGCATCTAACATTTAGCAAACAAAACAAAACAAAACAAAACAAAAAAACCACAGTTATGGATTCGGTTGCTCCTGGGAATAAAATATTGTAAGCTATTGTGAATGCTACACATCATATTGTTTAAAAGATTCATTTTTATAAATTGTCATGCTATTATCTATTTTTAAATCTCTGGGTTTTCCTTGCAAAAGGTCTAAGTATCATTTACTTCTTAAATTTAGCTTCCCTTCAAATTTTACTTAGTGCTTCTCTGAAAATCCCTGTGTTTGTCCCTGTTCTCTACTGTAAGGTAGCTGTGGCGATTCCAAAGGTCATGTGTAGCAACTGAGTGGAACAAAGTTACCACATACCTCCTATTGGCATTTTAAGCAGGTGTTGCTGGATAACTACATTCTCAGCCACCTCAGTGTGTCAAATTCAGGAAGATAATTTTCTTAAACTATAATAGAAATTTCATTGAGGCAATTTGTCTTCAATGCATGAGATATGATTGCTCAGCTATGCCCAGATTCTGTCTGAGAAATCAAACAAATACGTTTTCAAACAGTGGCTTTGATTATTTTGATCCTAGGTACAAAGCAATATGTTGATGGTGTCATTTGGGGGTTCCATTTACATAAAACAAATTTATAATTGATGTGCCACTTTGTAGCCACCAGAGTTAATGGGCCTTTTAAGAACCTCTACTTAATAACAATAAAGTGTCATTTTTACAAGAGTTAATGTTGGAAGAATTAATGCACCTCAGAGGCTGACCTTCAGCTGCTCCTTTGATGGTAACTACTGTACCATTTCATGCTCAGAGATTCTCCAGATTTAAAGTTGACATTATAAAATCAACATTCTCAGATGTTTTTAATAAAATTGCAATATTAATTGTGGATGTATGGAGCAAGCCGTTAGTATGCCGAAAATAGTTTAATAAGGAAGGAATTTCCACCAAGATTTAGGTAATACTTAACCACCAAAGTTCCCAAATAATTTGTATTGATATCCAGGTGTAAGAAATGATTGTTAATGAGTCACCATAACAGCTGTGGGAGGCTATCCACAAGTAAAATTTCTATTTTTGCAAAATATGTATGCAGTTAAGGAGTTGATAACTGCTGCCTCCTATAACCCTTCACAAGGATACATGCCAAAATGATATGCAGCGGGATGGTAAATGTCTCATTGCCTTGATCCTGGACAACAGGCCCAACAAAACAAAGCACCACTCATTCTAAATAGCAGGGTGTCAAGTCTTCCAAGGCAAGTGTGAGTCCTTAACTCCAGCCTGAACCTCTCGTACAAAATTGCATAATAGGACCTAGTAGCCTGTGAAAGTGTTTTCCAACATATCAACATTGCAGGGGACCTAGTAAAGCATCATCAAGTTGTCTTGATTTGCTAAATGAGGTAAACAAACGACCTTTGACTGGCAGATGTAGAAGAGACTATACTTTTCTATACTGGTTGGCAGAGTTCAAATTAAAAAGAAGTGAATGCCAGGTTCAACAACATAAATTAAGAGAATATTCAGACTTATTTAACAGCTTCCAAAAAAAAAAAAAAAAAAAAACCCATAGGGATATATAAGTTTAAGACTACAGATCAGGTTTTTAAAACTTGTGGCCAAATATGAATAAAGGGCCCAAATATGAAATTATTTGGACAAAAGCATCTTTTTTGCATTTGGTAATCCAGGTTCTCCGCCTGGAGAAGACACAAAGATAAGGTTAGACAAACCCAAGAGTTATTAGAGGCAGGGTCAGAGAAGAACACCTATGAAAGAAAACAGGAGGAAGCCAGAGGAGGCTGAGAGACCAATCTCACCTCGATGTGGGTCTAACCTCTTTGAAGAACAGGGGGAAGAGAGGGAGGAAGGAAAACAAGCTTTACACCATAGTACAGTGTAAGAAAGTTTCAGTCAAGTTCATGGGGATTCTTGAGTGCACACTGCCATCAGTGGAGTCCCACAACCCTCAGGAATGGGTCAGTTTTAGTACCCCTGCTGCACTCTGTCACTGACTAGAAGCAGCTCCTAAGAAGAGTGGGGCCTCAACACTAAAGCTGTGATGGATCCAGAAAACAGCATCTCGAGCCCAGTAGTCAGTTGTGTTTCTTGCGGTAGGAGATGTGAGAGGGCATTTTCGTGAGCATCACAATGCATTCAGCCAGTCACTATGCTTTTATAGGCATTAAGTACAATATTTTAATAAAAATCTGAGCTCCAACTGGGTGAACAACCTTGAGTGATTTTTCTTCCAATTTGTAGAAATCGAATACTTACAGATAAATAAAAATTACTGTAGAAAATTCAGCTAAAATTAGCAAAACTAAAATTAACAAAAGATTTCAATTGACCACAAAAACAGAAAATCATCCTAATTAATCAGTTCCATCAAACGTATTCCTCACTTGCAGACAGTAACTACCTTCAATACACATAAACACACAGTAGTTTTAAGATCTTAGTCCAATAAGGGAGCACTGGCATTAGTTGAATAAAGCCAATAGAGCAAATCAGCGACACTGCTCAGATAATCAAAATGAAGATTCATAGGACGGGGACAAAGATAAACAGAAATGTGTCTAATACGCAGTATATAAGATGTGTTACTTACTATGCTATGGTTTCTAAAAAGGGATTAAAGATGAGCAAGAAAGACCACCTATGTACTAATATACGTATAAGATGAGAGTTCCATTTTGCTTTGATACTGCAGATTGTCAAAACGGCTGGCTTAGGTTGGTTACATCTATGCACCCTGGTAAGACACAAGGTTTAATTAGACGTTCGTAGAGAAATTGACTAATTTGTGAAGTCAGGGTCTTATATCTATGTTTAATACACTTTTAAAATGTCACTTTAAGTAGTAAAATATTTTTTTAAATCGGAATTAAAAAATAAGCTCAAGTGGGTCCGTGGCACTTTTTAAGTATCTTTCATATGATTTTCTAGGAGGAAGAACATCAGACCCACAGAAGCCTTAGTAAAGATGTCATGTTATCCCAATAGGAATGTCTGACATCTTGATAATCTTGCAGCTTCTCATGTAATCCAGAAGGAGGTAAAGCTACAGTGAAGTGCATGTTCTCAGACTTGAATGGGTACACAGAGATGAAAATATAATTAATTCAATTGTGCTTCTTTGAGATACTTCCAACATGTTCAGCCAACAAAACAATGGTGATTTTTCCCCTTTGCAGCAGTAGAGTCTTTTTGAAACATTCTGCTTTGAACACAAGGCCTTTTTTTTTTTTTTTTTTTTTTTTGGATTTCCTTTTACTCCTCCCTAGGATAGTAAAACTTCAAGCTCTATGTAAGTAAGTATAAAGGATTTTATAAAATGCAAAATGATAAAGTTTACAGAGAAAATTGCTAGGTTTTAGACAATAATACTATCAGCTTAGGGCTGAAAGAATCAGAGGTCTAAAGGTCTACAGACTCAGACTGAAAGCACATATAACACCTAGCTCTGAAAATCAGGTCATGTTAACAGAACTATTTGACTGCTCCGTTTGCATCTGAAAGTCCAATATTTGAGGAAATGTGACTATTTTAATAGCAGGCTTGTGTCAGCAGTTATAAAAATGAGGCCTGAAGCACTGAAAATAGTCTCGTTTCCTTGTTGTCTTTGTCCTTCTAATTATTTCAGATTGTGTTGGAATATCTGTCTCCTTCCTACACCTTACTTCTCACCCAGCAGTGGTCCCTAATTCACAGCTAATCTGTAAAGGTCAAACTAAAGTTGGAAGCATCCCAAGAACCCACGATTATGCACCACTATTGCTGAGTAGCTAAAGGGTAGACAGCTTTTGGCCAGCAACAGATTTCTTTTTAATAAACAAGTTCACTGAGGGAAAAAATAAAATGATGAATCTGTTAAATATAGAAAACCCAAATTAAAAACAAAGAAGTTGTTGATTGCTTTCTCTCCTTTAAAATACACTGTTGAGAAAAACCCTACAAGTACAGAATTCCCTAATATTTAAAATGTATTTAAAAAATTCACCCTGTCAATCAATACTTATGAAGCAGAGGACCTTTTAATTTTTATTTCATTTAATTTTTTTATTTTACTTTAAGTTCTGGGATACTTGTGCAGAATGTGCAGGCTTGTTATACCGCTATACATGTGCCATGGTGGCTTGCTGCATCTATCAACCTGTCATCTAGGTTTTAAGTCCTGCATGCATTAGGTATTTGTCCTAATGCTCTCCCTCCCCTTTCCCCCAACCTCCCGACAGGCCCCAGTGAGTGATGTTCCCCTCCCTGTGTCCATGTGTTCTCATTATTCAACTCCCATTTATGAGTGAGAACATGTGGTGCTTGGTTTTCTGTTTATGTGTTAGTTTGCTGAGAATAATGGTTTCCAGCTTCATCCAAGTCCCTGCAAAGGATGTGAACTCGTTCTTTTTATGGCTGCATAGTATTCTATGGTGTATATAAAGCAGGGCCCTTTTGTAGTCATGCAGGATACAACAGTGAATGAAACATACAAAACTCTCTCCTCATTTGAAGTGAAGGGAGACAGACAACAAGAAATTATTTAAATATATATAAGAAGTCATTGGTGATAAGAGTTAAGAAGTAGGTTGCAAGTTTAATCAACTGGCCACAGTAAGACTCACTAAGCAGTGGTGTTTGAGAAAAGGAGCTGACTGGGACAGGGAGTGGAGCGGGAAAGAACCATGAGGTAGCTGTGTGGAAAGCATCCCAGGCAAAACGAACAGCAAGTGCAAGGCACTGACGTGGGACGGGGTGTGTCTGATGTAACAGAGGAGCCTTCTGCCCTGGAGTTGAGCAAACAAGGGGAAAACAGTAAGAGATATACTAAGATGCATTGGGGAGCCAGATGTTTATGCATGAGAACCTTGTGAGCAACTGTAGAGACTTGGGATTTTATTCTGAGAGAGAGACAAGACCATTATAAGTACAGGCTGAATAGAGAAGAATATCATACAATTGGTAAGTGAAGGAATCACGCTGGTTGCCACATTCAGAATAAAACAGTTAAAGGGAACAAGGGAGAAAGCAGAGAAAACAGTAAGAAGACTATTGAAATAAAACAGGTGAGAGACAAGGGCACTGGACTAAGATGCAGCAGGTGTGGTGGAGTTAGTCAAATTTTGAGTCCTTTCAACTCTTCTTTTCAAGGAAGAGTTCAAAGAATTTGCTGATAGACTGGAGTGTATGAAAAAGAAGAGTTAAGAGAAATGAAGGTTATGGCTTGAGCATCTGAAAGGATAAGGTTACTACTGAGGAAGAATGTGAAGGGTCAGATGCGGGAGAAAAAGTAAGGAATTTGTTTGGGGTTGTTAAGTGTGACATACCCATTTGGACAAAAAATAAAGATGTCAACTAAGCAGATTGATACATGAGTCTGGAGTTCAGGGGAGAGGTCCAGGTTGGTGATGAAAATTCAGGAATTGCCAGCATAAAAATGGTATTTAAAGCCATGATACTGGAAGAGATCTCCAAGGCAGTGAGTGCACAAAGAAAAGATGTCCAAGGACTGAGCCCTGGGGCCCTCTGATGTTTGGTAGCATACAGCTTTTCTGCATCTCATGACAAGAAGCATTCCATAGATGGTCTTAAAAGGGTTCTGATCCATCTTGAATTAATCTTCGTATAAGGAGTAAGGAAAGGATCCAGTTTCAGCTTTCTACTTATGGCTAGCCAATTTTCCCAGCACCATTTATTAAATAGGGAATCCTTTCCCCATTTCTTGTTTCTCTCAGGTTTGTCAAAGATCAGATGGTTGTAGATGTGTGGCATTATTTCTGAAGTCTCCATTCTGTTCCATTGGTCTATATCTCTGTTTTGGTACCAGTACCATGCTGTTTTGGTTACTGTAGCCTTGTAGTATAGTTTCAAGTCAGGTAGCGTGACGCCTCCAGCTTTGTCCTTTACTTAAATGTTAGACCTATTACCATAAAAACCCTAGAAGAAAATCTAGGTAGTACCATTCAGGACATAGGCATGGGCAAGGACTTCATGTCTAAAACACCAAAAGCAACGGCAGCAAAAGCCAAAATTGACAAATGGGATCTCATTAAACTAAAGAGCTTCTGCACAGCAAAAGAAACTACCATCAGAGTGAACAGGCAACCTACAGAATGGGAGAACATTTTTGCAATCTACTCATCTGACAAAGGGCTAATTTCCAGAATCTACAAAGAACTCAAACAAATATACAAGAAAAAAAACAAACAACCCCATCAAAAAGTGGGCAAAGGATATGAACAGACATTTCTCAAAAGAAGACATTCATACAGCCAACAGACACAGGAAAAAATGCTCATCATCACTCGCCATCAGAGAAATGCAAATCAAAACCACAATGAGATACCATCTCACACCAGTTAGAATGGCAATCATTAAAAAATCAGGAAACAACAGGTGTTGGAGAGGATGTGGAGAAATAGGAACACTTTTACACTGTTGGTGGGATTGTAAACTAGTTCAACCATTATGGAAAACAGTATGGCAATTCCTCAAGGATCTAGAACTAGATGTACCATATGACCCAGCCATCCCACTACTGGGTATATACCCAAAGGATTATAAATTATGCTACTACAAAGACACATGCACACGTATGTTTATTGCGGCACTATTCACAATAGCAAAGACTTGGAATCAACCCAAATGTCCATCTGTGACAGACTGGATTAAGAAAATGTGACACATATATACCATGGAATACTATGCAGCCATAAAAAAGGATGAGTTTGCGTCCTTTGTAGGGACATGGATGCAGCTGGAAACCATCATTTTTAGCAAACTATCCCAAGAACAGAAAACCAAACACCGCATGTTCTCACTCATAGGTGGGAACTGAACAATGAGTTCACTTGGACTCGGGAAGGGGAACATCACACACTGGAGCCTATCATGGGGAGGGGGGAGGGGGGAGGGATTGCACTGGGGAGTTATACCTGATATAAATGATGAACTGATGGGTGCTGACGAGTTGATGGGTGCAGCACACCAACATGGCACAGGTATACATATGTAACAAACCTGCACGTTATGCACATGTACCCTAGAACTTAAAGTATAATTAAAAAAAAAAAAAAAGGATTCTGGATGAGATGATGGCTTAAAACGAAGTATTGCAGAGTAAGTTTATACATTAAGTGGTGATTTTAACCACATGCTTTCTAACATTCCTTCCAATGCTATATGATTTTTGTGACTAAAACTGAAATCTTCAACAACAATGAGATATCACCACACACCTACTAGAATAGCCAAAATTCAGAACACTGACAACAAGAAATGCTGGCAAGGATACGGAGCAAGAGGAACTTTTATACATTGTAGGTAGGAATGCAAAACAGCTCAGCCACACTAAAAGAAAGTTTGGCAGTTTCTTACAAAACTGAACATGCTCTTACCATATGACTCAGTAGTCATACTCCTTGGAATTTACCCAAAGGAGTTGAAACTACATTTTGACATAAAAACCTGCCCACGAATATTTATAGCACCTTTATTCATAATTGCAAAAACTCAGATGCAACCAGTATGTCTTTCAGAAGGTGAACAGATAAATAAACCTTGGTACATCCCAACAATGGAATATTATTGAGTGCTAAAAAGAAATCAGCTATCAAGTCATAAAAAGTCATGGAGGAAACTTAAACGCATATCACTAAGTTACAGAAGCCAATGTGAAAAGGCTACATACTGCATGATTCCAACTATATGACATTCTGGAAAAGGCACAACTGTGGAGACAGGAAAATATCAGTATTTTCTAGGGGCTAGGCACATGGAAAGATGAATATGAGAACTACAGAGGATTTTTACGGCAGGGAAAATACATATGATACTATAATGGTGGATACATTTGTCCAAACCCATAGAATGTATAACACCACGAGTGAATTCTAGTGAAAACTATGGACTTTAGGTGATAATGATGTGTCAACACAATAAGCTCATCCATTGTAACAAAGGTACCACTTTGGTGGGGGATGTTGATAATGAGAAAGGCTACGCATATGTAAGGGTAGGGGGTGTAAAAGAAATCGCTGTACCTTCTTCTCAACTTTGTTGGGAACCTGAAACTGCTCTAAAAATAATCTTTAAGAAAATAAAATCTTTTTAATGTCATAAAATTCTAATATATGAATACATGTTAAAGCATGCAATAGAATCCCGATTTATTTATACTTTATATATGAGGATTGACCTTGTATTGTTCAGATACGATTCTACAGTAAAAAATGTGTTACTTGTCTGTGAAAGTCAAACACTCAGTCGATGTTTCAACAAGCTGCCATTAGATTCATATCAATGATTTAAATATAAATGCATATTATTTAGACTAAAAATACCCTGGGCCCTACTGGCTAAATCCTGAGTTGACCAGATATAGAGGTACAGAATAGTTTCCTTTAATCTGACATGGCTAGATTATTTTAAATCATATAAGGAGAGATTTTATATCATTGATTATTTTGATAAATGTTTATATTTTTAATACATACAATTAAAGTAATGCGTGTTAAATATATTAAAAATGAGAATTTCAGAAAAAATCTAACAATATTTAATACCATACAAACATATCAATTTCAATATGGCTTGCTTATCTTGGACTACATATATTTTATTTTTGTTTGCATAATCCCTAAGCTATGTAAACCCTGGGGGAAAATGTCTAATAAACAAGATCCTACATCATTCCTCCTGCATGGGCTATGATTCTTTACCTTTGTAATGCACTTATAATAACATGACAAATCATATCTTTTACTTCCACCTCCACTCTGGTTGTCTTTGGAATTAAATTCACAGAGAAGGTTTCTGAAAAGTTGTGATATTTCACCTGTCATGTACACATCAATAGAACATCTTTTCTTGGCACTTGCTTTCAAAATCACTCAAGACATAGGTAATCTTAAAACAAGAATCAAAGCTTTTTCAAGAACTGTGACACTAAAGAGTCAATACTGAATGCTATCAAACTGTACACAATGCCAGTAAGACAATATCAATAAGAACTGCATCTCTCTTTTCTAAAGGAAACAGCATATCTCAATCAAGTAACATGTTCTTTCCTCACTGTAGCTAGTTTAAGTCACATTTTCAACCATAAAAGTACAGAGACAAATACTTTTCTTCTATTAAAGATTCTTCCTCAAGAGACATAAAGAGTCACAGAAAACTTCAGGAAAGTCCATTAATGTCATATCTTCCAGAGGATTTCTTATATCTTCTTAGAGGATAACAATACAGAGGTATTAAATGACCATGTCTTAAAGTAAGACATGAGTACCCACAACAGCTAACCCAGACCTATGAGGAAACCTTGCCAAAACTAGGGAATTTGTTGTTCTACAATGGCCTCACTCATGTCTGATGATTGGCCAGCTGTCGAAAGGGGTGAGGAAAACGTTAAGTCTTTCATCATCTGTTGATAGCAGGGTTCCAAGAGAATAAATGGAAGCATTCAAGGTCTCCTAAGGTCTAAACCTAGAAATGGCATGATATCAATCTTACCACATTCTATTTGTCAAGGCAAATTACCAACGTCACATGGCATTCAAAAGGTGGGAGCCTAAACCCCCATCAAATATGAATTTGAATTCCCATTTGAATTCAAAATGTGGGTGTTTACGTTCCCACCTTATTTGGGAAGGTTGGTGGGAATTTGGTGGGAATTTTGAATTTCCCACCATACGAATTTCCAAGGTCATATGCCATTCAAAAAGGGGGACCTTAAACTCCACCTCTTGGTGGGAGAAAATGAAAAGATACCACAAATGGAAGTGGGTGGGGGCATTTACTAAGGCTAGAGAGAGGGTAAGTGTTAGGAGATGAGCTCAAAGAGCTAGGCAGCAGAGAGAGAAATAGAGAAAGCAGGGAAATCAGTTAAGAGGCTATTGAAACAATATGGCAGAGAATTCAAACTATTGATCTTCAAGTAGCAAACTCCCAATACATACTACCTGACTAAAATTTCATGGTAATGAGCAAGCACCTGAAATTCAAATAAGGCATGCCTTACAAACGCAGTGCTCTGAATATCTTGTGTGTTCATGTTCTAATCCCCTCATTCTTGCCACCAAGCAAAGTTGAGGTTTTTGTTTCTTCACAAATCAAGATATGGAGTAAAAAATAAACTACATAAAATGTGAATCTGTAGAAACTCTTACAGTCAATTTTCAATTTTTATAACATGCTATTTAAACTTCAAAGACGCATACAAATTTGAAATATTGTTTTTACAAAATCCAAAGATTCATTTTATCCAAAATATCCACAATAAATGATGCACGAAAGCACCAATCCAGTGACAAGGGAATTAACAATTGAAACAACAATTGAGACATAGTAAATGGTTTATAATTATGGAAGCCATACCCTGGACATCTTGCACATATAGCAGCAACATGCTTTAATGGATGGTACCTGGGTCGTTTTCTTTGTAGATTCACCTATCTTTTATGTTCAGTTCATTAATTATATGAGAAAATGATCCTGACTAGTTATGGATTATCTTACACACTTTTTCTTTATGGTATAGAAATTAAGTCAAGCCCTTTAAGATAATTTTTATAAGACAGAAAATAAATAAATAGATGCTGCATAACTAATCCCCAGACTCTTAATATTTAACAGAAAAAAGTGAAAATTTTATTTCAACTTTTTCCATAAACATAAGACATGAAATTGCTTGAGCTAGAAAAAAAATGGGTAAATAAAATATTCTATAACTTGCTTGCATTTCTTGTATCCATGTCTTTATCATTTCAACGTTTTCTCTCTGTGATTCAGAATTGACCTTGAGAGGTCATCGTGAATACACCAGAATCTTGAAACAGAGCCATACTTACTCTGTATGAGGCAAAAAGCAGGAAAACAAATCCCATTTTAACAGTTGAATGGAATAACATTTTATAACTTGCTTTGGAAACTTATCCCAATAATCTTCATTATCACCAAATAAATAGACTTTATTCATTTTCTATCAATTCATACTGCCAAGCTTTTACTAAGTAAAAGATATCAGTTTTATAATACAGCAAATTTAATTCACAATTTCATTCATTCAACAAATATTGACAAAGTGTCCACAACATGCAAAACTCCTCAATATGTATAGATTAAAAGTAATTGTCTTGTGTGATAATTAGGGGATAGGAGAATGGAACATTTGCTGATTGTCTGCCATGTGTTAGGCTGTTTTGAGGTGCATTTCAAAGTCTCACAGGCACTCCAGGAGATTCAACGGTTAAGGAATTTGGCCAAGGTCAAAGAAAAGATGTTTAGCTAAAATGTGGCAGAGATTAAAGAACAGAACTCTCTAATATCAATGCTTTTTCCACAGAACTATATTTTTTATACAGGTTGAATCATTCATAAAATAAAGGTAATAAAAGTTATTTTTACACAGCCATATTTTAAAACTGATTTTTGAAGTTTATATCATAACATACTCCCCCAACTCTGGTTACTTCAGCTGTGGACTCCACTCTTGCCAGGTCCTTCAAATAACATAATCAAAACATATTTATCCTTGAAGTACATGCATAGGTAAACATTTTAGGTTCCAAATTATGCCTAGAAAAGTTCTAAAATGTTCATAAGTATTGATAAATATCATGGGAGACATGACAAACCGGGTAAGCTACTAAGGGACCATTAGCTGAGAAAGATTTAAGAAATCAATTCATTATGTTTTTCCCTACATTATCCACTTTTGAGTTCTACTACCAGTGTAGCTCACTGGCATGTCTAGAACTCAGAATTTAGACAAATCAGATTATCATACCATTGTACATTATTTTATTTCCATATTCATAAGAACCTCTACTTAAACTATATAGCTAAATTTAAAAGTGTCTAAAGTCAAATAAATGTGACCATGTAATCATAATTTTAACTCTTAAATAATCTATAAGCCAGTCCTGGATAAAATACACCATACAGAAACCAATGATACCATACTTGGCGTTTTGCTTGTTATAGAAAACTACGTGTTTTATTTGATTTATCTCAAACTACCACTTATCAGGTTTTATTCTGGTGTATTTGAAAATCACTCCCTAAGCAATTATGATGTGTACCAAAGGTGCAAATCATTGCTTATATGATGATTATCAATTTTATCACTATTTCTCTCTTTTTAAATTTATATTAAAATAGAGGGGTTGTGAGCATAAGACGTTTCTATGTTGATCAATTTTAGGCAATGTATTTTTAGTAATATTCTGTAATGTTAAAAATATGTATCATTTTACCTTGTTTTTCTTCTACTAACTTTCTTTGTGCACTAAAAAGCTTTTGCTATTATCTCGAAAATGTGTCCGTGTGCTTTCTAATTTTAGATATGTAATATGTTATTCTTGGTAACTGTTTAGTCTTTGAGTTGAATTTTTCTTATGTAAATTATTCTGCTAAGTTATGCATTATGGTATAAGATTTATAAGAAGTTCTCAATCTCCTAGTCATAAAAGACTTTGTGGTGGACATAATAAGTGTAAATTTGTCTACTGGTAGACTATGGGAATATTAAGTATTGCATACTTTGCTACAATAAAAATTGGAAAAGGCATTTCAGAAAGATTTACAGTTTTCCTTCAAGCTTAGTATATTAGAATATTCAAAGAGTCACATTTTGACAAACATTGACACTATTTTCATATTATATTGAAAAAATTATTTTCCTCTGGAAATTCTCTGCTCACATTTAAGAGTTAATATTCAGTATGTCTATTATTATACTGAAATAGAATTGTTCATAAACAGGACTGTTTTGCAAGACCACATATAAAACATATTTCCATTGGAAATTAGGTTCCATGCTTGTTGCTGTTAAGATGATTTGACGGATATAATCTAAGGTTTCCCCACAACTCCAGGTACTACTGTATCTGTCTCATTATAGCTTCCAGTGGTTCTAGTCTCAGTGATTCTGACTCCATTGGGAAGTACAACTTAGATACAGTAGTTTAAGTCTTTTAAGACATAGAAAAAAGAGATAAATTCCAAATACCTTATATCTCATATTCACAAAATGAATACAGAAATATATACTTATTAAATTAAATTTAGTTTAAATACTTTTATCCACAAAATAGTTAAATGCAAAATTAAATTAATTGTACATGTTTAAATAACTGAAATAGCATAATTACATTGTTTGTAATAAAAAGGATAAATGCTTGACATGACAGATACACCATTTACCCTGATGTAATTATTATGCATTGCATGACTGCATCAAAGTATTTCACATAACCCATAAATATACACACCTACTATGGACTCACAAAAAATAAGATTTATAAACAGGATATATATTTTAAATCCTTTTAAAGTGCTAGTGTTAAAAAATGTGCTTGCTGGTGAAATCTGAATAAGGTCTGTATTAAGGTAACAGTATTGTGTCAATGTCAATTTTCTGATTTTGTTCATGTACTATGGTTATATGAAATGCCACTATCAGAGGCAGATGGGTGAAATCTAATATTTTTGCAAATTCTTTAATAAGTTTAAAAATGTGTTTTGTGATATTTACTCCTATATAAAGTGGCTGTTTCCATTGAGTTAGAATTCTATTCCCATGAGTCATCTTCAGGTGACAAATAACAAGACTCCAATACCTCATATTATTTTGGTGCACTCAAAGAGATGCAACTAGCACTTCTTACTTGGTGTAGTATTTTTTTCTTATCTCTCAAAGCAAAATACTTATGCTGAAATATTTAACAGTTCTAAACTCTACTATATATTCTAAAATGCCCCTTTACTTACTGGTGCTTTTCCGATTTTTTTTTTTTTTAAACATAGGTAACTGATGTCATGATTTCTTCCTTACATTTTCCTAATGAATGAATTCCCTCCAGCTCTCTTTGGGTGTCAGGCTTACAACTTGAGTTTCCTTTATGAAGACAAGTTGTTGAAATATGCAATGTAAAAACTGAAATAAATTATTTTCCATTTAAATAGAGTAGTCATAAATGTTTTAAAAATATGTACTGGTAATAGTTGCTATCTATTTTTCATCATCATGATGGATTAATCCTTGATGTTTAGATATGGCTTGTAGCTCTCACTGTCAACATGCATTTGCTCAATGCCTTCAACACTGTAGCTGTTCAATAAACATTTTATTAAAAAAATTGGTATCACATATAATTAAAAGTAACTACTATTTTAAAATATTATTTCAAAATAGTGTCCAATTATTTCTATTACGTTTCGCTAAACAAATGATGCTTTATAGCCATATTTTAAAGTCAATCTAAATTGTAATAAAATATATTTCATTAATTTTAATTAATAGATTTACAAAATTACAACTATAAGAAAAAACATAGGTAATATTAATTTTGCTTCTAAGCATATTTTGCTTAGGATACACTAAATTCTGTCCACCGCAGTTTGGTATAGGTTCTAGCATCAAGAAGGTCAAATTTCAATGTTAGAAATATTACTAAAATTCTGGAAAATTTATAACCTAAAATTTTGATTTACTAAAAACATTATAACTCATTTGCACTGTTTCATTATTGTAAACTTTAAGCACATATGAAAATTCCAAATGTTCACACAGAATAACACAATAGAACGAAGCTCTAATTTGAGTTCTAACGCAAGTTGTTTTTCCTCACCTTTATAATCAATGTGTTCACATGGTTTATTTCAAAGCTTCTGTTTAAATGCAGGATTACGTAGTGCCATGGGTGCTGGAGACATGAAGTCCTTCTGAAGCAAGCTCCAATCATTTGAAACTTTTATAAATTTACTCTCAAAATTAATGTGGGTATCTGAGTGTGCATGTGTCAGAGATATCATTACAATTAGGAGTTCCCCTAGTAAACTTCCAAGTAGAATTCAATGTTTATTCAAGAATATAATAAATACGTGTTAATTTAATACTTATACATATATCACTAAATACTGATTATAACAGCAGATACTATTTAGAATTTAGATTAAAAACTATTTTTTTCAAGGAGGAATAGTTTATCACTGGCAGGTCATGGTGATAACAAAAAAAAGGGGGGGGGGGGAAGACAAAAACCCGAGTTTGTTTTAATATTACTTTTAATTTCTTTAGCAGAAAAACATTTCCTTTTATTGTCTTCACCAAGACTCCTTTTATCCAGTCTTGGTACTCTGTCGTGTACTGACCCATATGTTCTTCCCTAACAGGACCACACTCATTTCTCTCCTCTGCATCTTTGTTTTGTCTATTTCTTGTTTGGGGAATACTAACCCCTTTTACTTCCTATTATTTCCAGCTGTCAAAATCTGGTATCTCATTTTTGTTCAAGTTGTTCAAATAATATAACCCAAAGCTTAGATTCTGTGTAGTGTTGTGGAAAGTATACTGGCCAGGGAATTATGAGACCTAATTTTTAGTACTTACTGTCAAAAGAATATACTCCATTACTTACCAGATGTGCAAGCCCTCTGGCTCTCCGTTTCTAGAACTCTCAAATGAGGGATTTAGACTGGATGGATTCTAAGACTCCTTCCAGTTTTTTGAAAACTGAAGTTCTGTGATACAGTTTCTATCCTTAAAATATTTCTTTCTCCTTATTTCCACATAGCAACTAATATTCTTCCTAGAGTGATTCCAGGGCATTTGTTTCTAGTGCTAAATTAGAGCTAACTACATGAATCCATGAACACTCAAGGATACATAATCTACACTTGGTGATTTGGTGAAGATAATAACACCTAGGAAAACATAAGGTCAAGGAAGTCAGAGTATGGGGAGAACATTTTACTGTGGGGAGGAAATTTGAACTGGGGTGAAAACAAAGGCAGTTTGCAAGAGGTAAGAGATGTGGCTTGAAGCGAAAAGATGGTGTGTGGTATTGGTATGTGGGTGAGGGAAAGGTGGCGGTAGGCAGGGATATAGAAGAGGGAGATAAGGAAAAGATGGGACTGTGGTGGGCTTGACACCTGATAAACCAGAGGCCTGGTAATCAAAATTAGTCTCAAAAAAAAAAAAAAAAAGAGGAATGAGTACCTAGTAACTGTGGTCACACCTCTGTAAGAGAACAGCGCCTCATGATCCAGAAGCCTCTCCTGCTTCTGCTGGGAACTATCATCTTCCTGCCCTGTTGTTTATGAGGGACAGGACATGAAAACACAGGAACAGTATTGCCCATGTATCTTTTGTCCCACGTTTAACACTCTAATCAATCATTTCCGCTATTCCCAAACTACATTTTATCTTTTCTAAATAAAGACAAACATTCCTGAAAAACATGAACATCTTTTTACAGAATGTAAGTAGGCCTTTTGCTGCACTGAAGACCCCTTTCTTAAAAGCCAAGGCTTCAAAAATGAGGAATGTCAGCCAGCCTCTCCTTCTAGCTCATCCTTAAGAAGAGATTTGGAAATAGGTAAAAGACTGCAACACATAGCTAAACGTAGTCACACACCAAAATTCTCATAAATAAATAAAAAATAAATAATAAAATAATAAACAAATAAAAATTCTCTGACTTCAGCCTTTAGACCTATTAAATAGCAAAACAATATCAAGTGAGGTAATGCATATATTAGTTTGATTTAACCATTCCACAATGTATACACATATCAAAACATATTTAATGCTATAAATACATATAATTTTTATTTGTCAATGAAAAAAAAATTTAAAGAGAAAAGAATATCTATATTTATTCTTTTAAATCTTTATCTTCCACCCCCATCCTCGGCTCCCTCTTCCATGGTCTCCCATTGTTTTTCAAGGTGCCAACCACAGGCAAAATTGGTTTAAAAAGACCTACATTTTTTGCCATTCTGAGTTTACAGTAACATACTGTCATTCAGTAAAATAGGCAAGAAACCTAAGAACAGCAGAAATGAGATGAGATGCCAGGTAATCAACCTTTGTGTCATGATAATAATAATAATCAATGGTGGCGGCGGTGGTGGTAGTGGTGGCAGTAGTGGTAGTGGTGGTGCTGATGATGACAATGCTGATGCTGATGATGACCACAGCAACCATGCTTGCGTTATGGTAAGTATAAAGTTTTTAAGGATTTAAATCCCGCATTAGGAAACTTTCTTAAGTTTCCTTCTCGTAGATGGTGTGACCTTGGTGAAATATCAACTTCCTTTATTTTAAGACTTCCATTGGCTATGAAAACTAGGATTGCGAAAATGAAACATAATTTTATCTGCCACAGCATCTTCATATAAACCCTTTTCTTTCTAAATGAATTTAGACAAATGGTCTTGTTTTCCCTTGGCCCTTTAATTTCAAAGAGAGAAGTGAGTTAACACCCTGTAATTCAGGCTTTTCCATTTTGTTTATTTTTAATTGCTATTAGTGTGTGTTTATATATGGACTGACTGACTCTCTCTTTCTCTCTCTCTCTCTCTCTCTGTCTCTGCCTCTCTATCATATATACAAAATTGGGAAGCAAAAGGCATTTTATAACTTTCAAGCCCTTTGGCATACTTCCTGGAAGTCTCAGTAATGACTATAGTCACTCTCAATTGCCTTCAACACACTTACATGAATGCTACATTCAGTTGAATTATTTCCTGGATTCCCTCTAATTAATCTGATAGCAGCTGTTTTAAGGCCTGTGCTGATTAACAGTTGCAAGACAGCTAAATGCCTAGTACAAGAAAAGCTCACTGAAGCTTACGTATGTTCATCCACATAATTTTGTCTTTTAGGCATCAACATTTCCAAGAGGATCTTCTATTTTTAGACAATTTTATTGTTTGTTTATATAACACAAATGGTTTCTCCCTAACAGTGAAATATCATCTCAATACATATAATATTCTAATAAATATTATGGAAATTCAGCATCCCCAAAAACAAATATAAAAACGCATTTTAAAGATTTAAAGAAAACAACAAATAGGGAGGCATTACAGTATATATTTGTACCAGTTCCATCGTCTTGGTTCAGAAAGTATAAATGAACTTTATAAAGTAAATAATATATTAAATTAGTGACTCATTTAAAGTGCTACTAGGCAAACTTGTAATGTCAAACTGCATGTACTTATTGCTACTTTATTTCTTTTAACCTACAAAAAATGGCAGTTTAATGCATTTCAGCCTATATGTTCAATTCAAATAACCACACTTAAATGACAGCTTCTGGAATAAGCAATGTTTAGGCTGCCTTTAGCCTGTTAGAAAATTAAAGCTCTGATTTTGTCATTCCTCTATGAAAGCTTTCAAAACATAGAATTTCCTAAGATATTAAGGTCAGATCTCATATTCTGATTAGTTCCCCACACTGTGCTGGATTTTGGGCAATCAAGATAGTTCCCACCTAATTCCAATTCCTTCAGCTCACCCAGCAAGTGTCATTCTTTCCTTGCATTATACTATTCCCTCACACAGCCTGAAATCTCTATTGAAATTCTTTAAAGTAAAGCTTAACGCCACTTCTCAAAAAATTATTCAATATACATAAACTCATATGCCTCTCTTCAGAAACCATAAGTCATCAAGGCTGGCTGCAGGCCCAAGGGAAGTAGTTGAAGGTCAGCTTCAGACCATGGCAATGGGCAAGGTTTTCAGATATCATGATGTCTAGGAGGATGCCAGAAATCCAGATATTAACATGTGATATACTGATTTTTAAATGTTGGCAGCAAATAGAATATAAGTTTTAAGCCCTTTGTGGGTCAAACACTATACCTCTTTTGACTGGTTTCTGCCTGTAATAAGTCACTTTGGTGGCCTTTGCCTTGTGTAATCCTCTGAAGAGGAAATGACATCTATGTGGGGTATTCTTCTACTGCACCCTAGCTAATCTTTACACAGATTATCCTTCCACACTGTATTAACGGTGTGTGTGTTTGTGTGTGTCGTGCAGATATCTGGCAGACAGTGGAGCTCAAATAATGTTAACTATTAGGAAGTAGCAGGCATACTACAATGCCTGACAGTGTACGAACCAGATTTCAAATCCCCAGTTGGCCGCTCCCTAGGCACATGATCTTAAGCAAATCACTTATCTTCCAAAATGCGCAGTTCACTTGTCAGAGATAATATGATAATTTACCTACTTTACAAATTGTTGTGAGGAGTAAATGGAATGAAACATGTACAGTACTTATGCAAGAGCCCAGCTCAAAGTGAATATAAACAAATGTTACTTGTCATTATTATTACTATTATTATTAGACATTTAGCATGTGTGTATATATATCATTTTTGTAAGTATATTAATGCATAATACACACACTCACATTACCCATTTTGTACAGAATTGTAAGAAGACTTTTCGTTTAAATTTCATGCCCCTTTCGAAAAATCATAGCCTGAATGTTCTTCCTAATAGTCCCAAATTTGAAGCCATATCCAAAAAAATCTCCATTCCAAAAGAATGAGTGAAAAATTACTATGTGTTTACGTGAAAAAACTCAATAAGGAAATAAAAATGAACAAACATATCCAACAAGAGGGATGAATTTTTAAAACATTAAGTTTAATAAATGAAGACACACACAAAAAATTGCTTACCGTGTAATTCCATTTATATGAAGTTCTAGAGCAGTCAAAATTAACTGATGGTAATAGATATCAGAATGTAGTTTACCTTTGGTGTGTAGGGATTGGCTGGAAGGAGCATGAAGTAAAGATGTGGAGTGATAGAAATGCAATATCTTAATCAGGATGTGAGTTACACATATGCATACACTTATGAAAACTAAACGAATTACTCACTCAAAATCTGCATGAGATTTTCAATAAATAGTTCACCTCAATAAATAATTTGAAATTGATTATCTGCATTAAATGCTTGATGTACTTTTCAGAAAACATTGACTTAATGTTTACATAAATGCATTATTAAAATTATAAAATGATATTTGAACCCATAAATACTGAAAGTTTCTCAAGCCCACTATATTATATAAAAGTCACCAGAAGATTTTAAATCAAAGTCTATTCTTCCTTCATTAGTTGTTCATGAAATATTAGGGAAAAGGCCTAATTGTTTTAATGTTCATTCATCTGCTATCACTTATTACGTTGCATGTTGTACTTGAAATCTATAGAAGGTAGTTAAATCTTAGAAATTTTATAAAGGATTGTGGAGATGTGAAGAAACTCAATTACATCATAACATTCAGTAAATATAGATATGTGAAATTAGATTGAATTGGCATTGATCTAAAGGGATGTGCTATCATCACGAATCATGAGAGGAACACAAGTCAAAACCACAATGCGATACCATCTCACACCAGTCAGAATGGCTATTATTAAACTGTTAAAAAAACAACACATGCTGGCAAGGTTTCAAAGAAAAGTGAACACTTACACACTGTTGGTGCGAATGTAAATTAGTTCAGCCACTGGGGAAAGCTGTTTGTAGATTTCTCAAAGATCTTAAAACAGAACTACCATTTAACCCAGCAATCTCATTACTGGGTATATACCCAAAAGGAAACAAATAAATCATTCTATCAAAAAGACACATGCACCCGCATGTTTTTCGCAGCACTATTCACAATAGCAAAGACATGGAATCAACCTGGGTGCCCCATCAATGGTGGATTGGATAAGGAATATGTGGCACCTATACATCATGGAATACTATGCAGCTGTATGGTTTTTTATACAATAATGAAATCATGTCCTTTGCAGCAACATGGATTCAGCCAGAGGCCATCATCCTAAGTGAATTAATGCAGGAACAGATAACAAAGTACCACATACTCTCACTTACAAGTGGAAGCTAAACATTGGGTACCCATGGACATAAAGACGGTAACAATAAACACAAGGGCCTACTAAGAGGGTAGGGAGGGTTGAAAAACTAACTGTTGGGTACCATGCTCACTACCTGGATGACACAATCATTTGTATCCCAATTCTCAGCATCATACAATATAGCCAGGCAACAAACCTGCAAATATACCCCCTGAATCAAAAAAAAAAAAAAATTGACGAAAATAAGTAAAAACTTGAAGAGATATGCTGGAAGATACTTTGAATACAAAAATAAAATACTAAGGCTTTAAAAAAAAAAAAAAAAAAAAAAAACCTCCTTGACCAACCTAATATAAGACTTTAAATGTATTTTAAAGGTTATTTCTTTTCCATATAAAGGCAACTCGTTGAAGTTTATTGTAATAAAACTGTGTACTTTTCAAAATAGTAATTTAGACTTGATTTTTCTCAAGTTCAGATGAACTTGGAGGGATTTTCCAGCTCTTCTGCTTCTGGATTTTTAATGACAACAAATGTTTAATTTTGGAAAGAAACAGTTTTCAGGAAGAAATGAATAATTATATTAAGATTCTGAAAAGAGCATTTAGGGGGACTGCAAATCTTTATATTAAAAAGTATTGAGTAGAATAAAAACAAAAAGCAAGCCAAGTTCTTCAAATACTTAAGTCCTAAACTTTTAAAAGTACTTTGAGTAAATAAAGAAGTTGATCTCATAGAAGTAGAGAGGAGAATAGTGATTACCAAAGGTTGGGAAGGGTAGGAGGGAGGAAGGATATGGAGAGGTTTGTTAATAGATACAAAATACGGTGATACAGGAGGAATAAGTTCCAGTGTTCTATAGCACTGCACGGTGACTAGAATTAACAATTTACTATATTTGTCAAATGTCTTGAAGAAAGATTTCGAATGTTCCTAACATAAAGAAATAACAAATGTTTGTGGTGATGAATTAGCTAATTACCCTGATGATCATTACACATTGTACACATGTATCAAAATATCACATAATATACTCAATATGTACAATTATTATATCAATATAAAATAATAAAAAAGTACTTCAAGCATATGAAGCACTATTGTAATTATTTAAAAACTGAAACCATTAATAGCTTTTTAAAAAAACTTAAGTACAAAGTAATACAAAATTGTCAAAATATTGTATCATAAAGAAAACAAAACTATTCAAATGAGAAGGACTTCTGGAATAGTGGAGTATGAAACTTTGAAATTCATATTTCTATGAAATAAAAAAAATCGAGAAAATTATCAAAATCAACTTTTCCAGAACTCTGAAAATTAATCAAAATCTAGCAACAATCTGAACAGCATTTATTCAAGAAAAATGGCTGACATTCTGTAAAAATAACAAACATTGTTATATTTTAACTTTCTGTTTCCCTCCCTCTTTCCCCACGTTTGTATTAGCCTTGAAAAAAACAATAGCCTAGGAGCCAACAAAGAGGACAAACTGGGTTTGGAACTTGTCACAAAGCTCCATTTCCAGAGAACTACTTTCTTCATTCCCCTTTCCTTCTTCCTTTCCTTCTTCCTTCCCTTTCCTCCCCCCTCCCTCCCTCCCCCTCTCTCTCTCTCCTCTCTCTCTCTCTTTCTTTCTTTCTTTCATCCCTCTGGCAGCTGGCTGAAAAACCCCATTCAAGAATTTCTCTTTATTTCACCTGACTCAGAATTTGCTCACTGAGGAAAGTTCTATCCCTAATATGGCAAAAACTATGAGTCTCAATTATTTAGCCTTGCAGTTGCCTTAAGTGGTGAAGCCATATGGGAAAAACAAGAAGATAGACAAAAAAATGTAAAAGAAAAATCTATAAAAGGAGATGGTCATAGGAGGCCTTATAAAGCTCAAAGCTTATAGAGCTTATAAAGCTCAAAGCTCTGAAATATTTCTGGGGATATAGTAGGCTATGATTAAGTTCAGAGCTATAGCCATGTCCAGAAAAGACCTGAGATCACCCTAATCTCTCACCTCTGGCTGCCCTTGAGTCTACACAAGTTGGAAGAAAAGGCTAAGGCAGAGTTGTAAATTGCCAGAATATTGAAAATGTGCTTAAACACACACACACACAGAGAGAGAGAGAGAGACAGAGAGAGAAAACTTGGGCAAAGGTTGGGAGAATTATTGGTTCAAAGCATTTTTTAAAATGCTCAATCATTACCTGAGCAATGAATTAGCCAAGAAGATATTTCGGTGGCTGTGCCTTAAAAAAGAATACAGGCTCTGCAAAATTAGTTAAGGAAAGTTGCTAAACAAATAAACAACTACACAAACCCTGGAGCTTCAGGGAGGAGGACAGACTTGATTTCGAAAGTAGCCATGTTATATTATCTAAAGTGTCCCATTTTGAGCAAAAAAATTTGATACACATACACACAAAATAGAAAAGTATAGCCCATACACAAGAACAAGGTCATCAATAATAACTGTTGCAGAGGGAGCCCAAGTACTGAACCTGATAGATAGACTCGAAATCACAGATTGCAAGAGTATTCACGTAACTAAAGAAAACCATAGTTAAAGAAATAAAGGACAGCCTAATAATTATATCTCATCAACCAGAGAATATTAATAAAGAGATAAAAATTAAATAAGGGAAGCAAATTTAGATTCTGGAGTTGTAAAGCATAACAACGAAAGCAAAAAGTTCTCCAGAGATACAATATGGCCAATTTGAGCTGGCAGAAGAAAGAACCTGCAAACATGAAAATAGATTAATTCAACTTATTCGGTCTGAAGGACAAAAAAAAAAAAAAAAAGCGAATAGACCTGTAACAAGTAAAGGTATTGCATCAGTAACTTAAAACTTGACACAAATAAAATTTAAACCTCCCACACCTCACTGGTCTATTCTACCAAACATTTAAAAAAGAGTTAACATCAACCTTTAAAAGATTCTTCCAAAACATCACAGATGATGAAAAACTTCCTACCTCATTCTATGAGGCCAGAACTACTCTGATACCAAAACTAGACAGAGACAATTCAAGAAATGAAAACTCCTGACCAATATTCCTAATAAATATAAATGCAAATTCCTCAAGAAAAGAATAGGAAATAGAATTCAGCAGTATATAAAAGGCATATATTATGACCAACAGGGATATTTCCCAAGAGTGCAAGGTTTAATATCTAAAAAATTCAATCAGTGTCATATATCATATTAATAGAATAAGGAACCAAAACCACATGACCATCTCAAAAGATGAAAAAAAAAAATCTCAAAAAATTCCAGGCCGGGTACGGTGGCTCATGCCTGTAATCCCAGCACTTTGGGAGGCTGAGGCAGGAGGATCACGAGGTCACGAGCTCGAGACCAGCCTGGCCATGGTGAAACCCCGACCCTACTAAAAATACAAAAATTAGCTGAGTGTGGTGGCAGGTGCCTGTAATCACAGCTACTCAGGAGGCTGAGGCAGGAGAATCGCTTGAACCCGGGAGGCAGACGTTGCAATGAGCCAAGATTGCACCACTGCACTCTAGCCTGGGCAACAGAGCAAGACTCCGCATAAAACAAACAAACAAACAAACACACACAAAAAAAAACTCCAGCACCCTTTTATGATAAAGCATTCAATAAATTGGAACCAGAAGGGAACTTCCTCACCTTGATAAAGGACATCTATGATAAAACCGTAACTAACATAATAGTAAATGGTAAAGGGCTGGATCCTAAGATCAGGAAGAAGACAAGAGTTTCCACACTCATCATTTCCATTCAACACTGTCCCAGAAATGTTAGCCAAGGAAATTAGATAAGAAAAAGAAATAGGAGGCAACCATAATGGAAAAGAAGAAAAACTATTGGCATTAAGAGATGACATCATTTTACATATAGAAAACACTAAGGAATCTATACATACACATGAAAAACTTATTAGAGCTAAAAACCAAGTTCAGCAAGGATACAGTATTGAAAATTAATATAGAATAATTTGATTTCCATACACTTGCAATGAGTAATCTGAAAATGAAATTAAGAAAACAAATTCATTTATAATAATATCAAAAATAATAAATCACATGGATAAATTTTTAAGAAGGAGGACAATATGTATATTGAAAACTGCAAAACATTGTTAATAGAAATTAAAGACCTAAATAAATCCACTTTCATGGATCAAAGGATTTAACATTACTACAGTGGAAATACTCTTCAGATTGATCAACAGAGCAATCCCTATCAAAAGGTAATCCTTTTCAACATCTCAGCATCACTTTGACCAAAACTGACAAGATGTGCCTAAAATTCATCTGGAATTACAAGTGACCAAGAATAGCGAAAACAATCTTGAAAACTAGAACAAAACTGGAGGACTCATATTTCCCAATTTCAAAACTTACTGGAAAGCAACAGTAATCAAGAGTGTGTGGTATTAACAAAATAACAGACATCGATGGTCCTAAAATAAATTCTCACATTTATAGTCAACTGATTTTTGATTGATACATAATAATTGTACATATTTATATTTCAAAATATCAAGAAGATTTGAAATGTTCCCAACACAAGTAAACGATAAATGTTTGAGATCATAGAAATCCCAGTCAACTGATTTCTCATATAGCTATCAAGACAATTCAATGAGGGAAATAATAATCTTTTCAATAAATGATCTAGGGACAACAGAAAAAAAACTTTCAAAAATGGGGAAAGAATTTGAAAAGAAATTTCTCCAAAGAAAATATAAAAACGGCAATAAGCACATGGAAAGGAGCCTTCTGTATTCTAAATTATGTTATAATGCTAGAAATGTGTTATATTTTAAAATTACTTGAAATGATAGTGAAACTATTAACAGGCCATTATTAGATATTTCATTGAGATGGGACTTCATACAGACCGATGTTCACATATAAGGATTTCATTAAAAGCACTACTTTATATTCAATTTCCTCACACTAAATGTTGACTTCGATGTTCTTCTTGTCTGAACTCATTGTCAAGATGAATTCTAAATTTATCTTCCAATTTAGAACAATGAAACTAGGATATAGCTCTAAAAGTAGCAAAATGATTAGCATCACTAAATGTACAGACCATTCTAAGATCTAGTGCCAGGTCAAAAAAAGAAGAGTAAACTAGTGGAGACACATACAAATCAGAAACTTTCAAGACATTTGCAAAATTATACTGCTAAGGAGAGATAAATTGTACTTATAAAATTGTTATTAGAGAAAACAATTTGAGGCAATACCACAGGAGAAAAGTGGACTTTCACAGGTAAATTAAATTTTTAGAATGACTAAAACATACAACTGTTGCTTAAAATAATTCAACTCTTAATTAAGCTAACAGAGAGATAATAAAATGTTAATGACATCCAATATTTGTGGGAAAGCAAAACAACCCACATTTTAATTACTTCTCTAACTTTATCTTTGCTGTAAGTACAAATAAATGAATAAAATTTTTCAGTTCTACTGACAGGAGAAATTAATTAAATGTACAAATAACTACCACATAATATAGATCCTCTTCACAGCCACTGTAGGTAAAGGTAAAATTGAATTGTTCAAACTCTAGAAAAAAGATCAAGACACTTAAGGGTTCTTTATATGAATTAAAAAAGAACCTAACAAAGTCAGAAGAAAACCTTTATATAGCCTACATCAAAATCACTTCTTGTTTTATACTAAATGTGTAATTTGGAAATCTTCTATTTTTAGTCCCATCTGTGATATGAATAAACACTCAACTTAGTCTATTCTAGTCTTGATTAGACTAACGAGTAAAAAGACAGCAAATTTTCTTATATATAGCTCTGACACTCCCAGCCTACAACCCTAGTTAAGAATGAGATTACTTCAGGTTTATAAATAAAATAAATGTTTAGGAATTTAAAACAATGGAGATTACTTAAATAAAAATATGTAGCTGAAGAAAATATTTATGCTTTATATATATTTCTTCTGAGCATGAAAATATGGCACATGAAAAAAAAAACTTCTCAGAAAGTGTCCTAATTATAGTAAATCATATATTTTGCACAAATAGCAACTTCCACAGCCAATGTGAAAACTGCCTATGTTAAAATAAATTCAATTTAATTATCCATGCTGATCCTCTCCAATATTTACACAGACAATTAATGATCTTTACAGCATATTTAAGAGTATAGACTTAATTCTTATAATTGGGTTGCCTCTCAAAATTCCTGAATATGCAAAGAAACTTTCACACAAGATGTACTGGTTCTCTCTCCCTATTATTACTACTACGGTGTAGGGGAAGCTTGTCTTCAGTGCTAATGGAGCGAAAACATCCATGTCTGCAACAACAGTATAGCATCTGGGAGCAAGAACAGGGATTCTACAGGTAAAAGGTTTTAGAACTAGCTAATGTATTCCCCTAAAAAGATGGCTTCATGATCCTGACTCTGTTCTGGTATTATCATGTTTTAAAATACGATATAACCTACCCATAAGAACACTGTATCATTGAGGCATCTATTATGTGCCAGAGCATCACAAAAATCAGGACACCTTTCTCTGTTGCAACGGGATGGCAGGGTGTCAAAAATGACTGTTCATCTTGAAAGTTAAGTCAACTTCAGAGTAGGTCTGGCCGGGTGCGGTGGCTCAAGCCTGTAATCCCAGCACTTTGGGAGGCCGAGACGGGCGGATCACGAGGTCAGGAGATCGAGACCATCCTGGCTAACACGGTGAAACCCCGTCTCTACTAAAAAAATACCAAAAAAAACTAGCCAGGCGAGGTGGCGGGCGCCTGTAGTCCCAGCTACTCGGGAGGCTGACGCAGGAGAATGGCGTAAACCCCGGAGGCGGAGCTTGCAGTGAGCTGAGACCCGGCCACTGCACTCCAGCCTGGGCGGCAGAGCGAGACTCCCTCTCAAAAAAAAAAGAGTAGGTCTAAGAGGCTAAAATGTGGATACCTAATAAATTAGCAATAGTATAAATCAATATATGTATTGTACATTGTTTCATGTACATGAAATATAGATGCATGCACATATATATATGACAGCGTACTTTGTTTATAAACATTGTACATTCTTTCACATACATGAGTGTACATGAAACACCTACATTGTTTCATATATAGTTAATAGCATACTTCGTATATAAACATTGTACATTGTTTCATGTATATATGAAGTATGCTATCAAATATATATGTGCATATATACACACATATATTACAAAGTATTTAAACATAATGTTCCCCAAGTCAAATACCTTTACATGTATTCTGTGAAGGTCTATCTTACATAGAGCCAGTAATTACTTGTTAAATAGCAAATATTGCTGAGTACAAAGAATTAAGTTTATTATTTCTGATCAAAAAAGAAATCCAGGCTAAAGTATCCAACAATATAATCTTGTAGCCACAGTAACCACACACCACCTTTGACAGAACTTATAATGTAAATAGAAGCCTTATTTTTATTGGTCCATAATCCCCCTCACACTAAAGATTTCACGGGGGCAGAGGCCACGTTTATTCTGATTACCTTTGTACCTCCAGAGCTGAGCACTAGTCTATAGTAGTGATTCAGTTTTATCTACAGTAATGACTTAATAAACAATTATTACATAAATTAAACCCCTTTAAAGTTAAGATACATGAGAATACAGAAACTAAAATTTACATTTTAGTCCACCAATGGATATTCTCAGGGTTTACACTCTTTTCGTTTGTCTCACATTTCCAAGTGATATATACCAACCCTACAAGATAGGGAAAAAATGACACAATTTTTCTTTAATAATTGGATGAACATAACTATACATTATTTGCATCGGGCAAATCAAATAAGAATTTACTTTCTGAACACTGTGCTTTTTTTTATTATACTTTTAAGTTCTAGGATACATGTGTACAACGTACAGGTTTGTTACATACGTATATACATGTGCCATGTTGATGTATTACACCCATTAACTCGTCACTTACATTAGGTATTTCTCCTAATGCTATCCTCCCCCATCTCCCCACCCCACAACAGGCCCCAGTGTGTGATGTTCCCCTTCCTGTGTCCAAGAGTTCTCACTGTTCAATTCCCATCTATGAGTGGGAACATGCGGTGTTTTCTTTTTGGCCTTGCGATAGTTTGCTGAGAATGATGGTTTCCAGTTGCATCCACGTCCCTACAAAGGACATGAACTCATCCTATTTTATGGTTGCATAGTATTCCATGGTGTGTATGTGCCACATTTTCTTAATCCAGTCTATCATTGATGGACATTTGGGTTGGTTCCAAGTCTTTGCTATTGTGAATAGTGCCACAATAAACATAAGTGTGCGTGTGTCTTTACAGCAGCATGATTTATAATCCTTTGGGTATATACCCAGTAATGGGATGGCTGGGTCAAATGATATTTCTATTCTAGCTCCTTGAGGAATCGCCACACTGTCTTCCACAATGATTCAACTAGTTTACAGTCCCACCAACAGTGTAAAAGTGTTCCTATTTCTCCACATCCTCTCCAGCACCTGCTGTTTCCTGACTTTTGAGTGACTGTCATTCTAACTGGGGTGAGATGGTATCTCATTGTGGTTTTGATTTGCATTTCTCTGATGGCCAGTGATGATGAGCATTTTTTCATCTGTCTGTTGTCTGCATAAATGTCTTCTTTTGAGAAATGTCTTTTCATATGCTTTGCCCACTTTTTGATGGGCTTTTTTTTTTCCTTGTAAATTTGTTTGAGTTCTTTGTAGGTTCTAGATATTAGCCCTTTGTCAGATGAGTAGATTGTAAAAATTTTCTCCCATTCTGTAGGTTGCCTGTTCACTCTGATGGTAGTTTCTTTTGCTGTCCAGAAGCTCTTTAGTTTAACTAGATCCCATTTGTCAATTTTGGCCTTTGTTGCCATCGCTTTTGGTGTTGTAGACAGGAAGTCCTTGCCCGTGCCTATGTCCTGAATGGTATTGCCTAGGATTTCTTCTAGGGTTTTATGGCTTTAGGTCTAACATTTATGTCTTTAATTCATCTTGAATTAATTTTTGTATAAGGTGTAAGAAAGGGATCCAGTTTCAGCTTTCTACATATGGCTAGCCAGTTTTCCCAGCACCATTTATTAAATAGGGAATCCATTCCCCATTTCTCCTTTTTGTCAGGTTTGTCAAAGATCAGATGGTTCTAGATGTGTGGTATTATTTCTGAGGGCTCTGCTCTGTTCCATTGGTCTGTATCTCTGTTTTGGTACCAGTACCATGCTGTTTTGCTTACTGTAAACCTGTAGTATAGTTTGAAGTCAGGTGGCGTGGTGCCTCTAGCTTTGTTCTTTTGGCCTAGGATCGTCTTGGTAATGCGGGCTCTTTTTTGGTTCCACATGAACTTTAAAGAAGTGTTTTCCAATTCTGTAAAGAAAGTTGTTGGTAGCTTGACAGGGATGGCATTGAATCGTACATTACCTTGGGCAGTATAGCCATTTTCACGATATTGATTCTTCCTATCCACGAGCATGGAGTGTTCTTCCATTTGTTTGTGTCCTCTTTTATTTCATTGAGCAGTGGTTTGTAGTTGTCTTTGAAGAGGTCCTTCATATCCCTTTTAAGTTGGATTCCCAGGTATTTCATTCTCTTTGAAGCAATTGTGAATGGGAGTTCACTTAAGATTTGGCTCTCTGTTTATCTGTTATTGGTGTATAAGAATGCTTGTGATTTTTGCACATTGATTTTGTATCCTGAGACTTTGCTGAAGTTGTTTATCAGCTTAAGGAGATTTTGGGCTGAGACGATGGGATTTTCTAGATATACAATCATGTCATCTTTAAACAGGGACAATTTGACTTCCTCTTATCCTAATTGAATACCTTTATTCCTTTCTCCTGCCTGATTGCCTTGCCGAGAACTCCCAACACTATGTTGAATAGGATTGGTGAGAGAGGGCATCCCTGTCTTGTGCCAGTTTTCAAAGGGAGTGTTTCCAGTTTCTGTCCATTCACTATGATATTGGCTGTAGGTTTGTCATAAATAGCTCTTCTTATTTTGAGATATGTCCCACCAATACGTAATTTATTGAGAGTTTTTAGCATGAAGAGCTGATGAATTTTGTCAAAGGCCTTTCCTACATCTATTGAGATACTCGTGTGGTTTCTGTCTCTGGTTCTGTTTATATGCTGGATTGCATTTATTGATTTGTGTATGTTGAACCAGCCTTGCATCCCAGGGATGAAGCCCATTTGATCATGGTGGATAAGCTTTTTGATGTGCTGCTGGATTCGGTTTGCCAGTATTTTACTGAGGATTTTTGCATCGATGTTCATCAGAGATATTGGTCTAAAATTCTCTTTTTTGTGTGTGTGTCTCTGCCAGGCTTTGGAATCAGGATGATGCTGGTCTCATAAAATCTGAGTTAGGGAGGATTCCCTCTTTTTCTATTGATTGGAATAGTTTCAGAAGGAATGGTACAAGTTCCTCCTTGTACCTCTGGTAGAATTCGGCTGTGAATCCATCTGGTCCTGGACTTTTTTTTGGTTGGTAGGCTATTAATTATTGAATCAATTTCAGAGCCTGCTATTGGTCTATTCAGAGATTCAACTTCTTCCTGGTTTAGTCTCGGGAGAATGTATGTCTGCAGGAATTTATCCATTTCTTCTAGGTTTTCTAGTTTATTTGCGTACAGGTGTTTATAGTATTCTTTGATGGTAGTTTGTATTTCTGTGAGATCAGTGGTGATAGCCCCTTTATAATTTTTTATTGTGTCTATTTGATTCTTCTCTCTTTTCTTCTTTATTAGTCTTGCTAGCGGTCTATCAATTTTATTGATCTTTTCAAAAAACCAGCTCCTGGATTCATTGATTTTTTGAAGGGATTTTTGTGTCTCTATCTCCTTCAGTTCTGTTCTGATCTTAGTTATTTCTTGCCTTCTCCTAGCTTTTGAATGTGTTTGCTCTTGCTTCTGTAGTTCTTTTAATTGTGATGTTAGGGTGTCAATTTTAGATCTTTCCTACTTTCTCTTGTGAGCATTTAGTGCTATAAATTTCCCTCTACACACTGCTTTAAATGTGTCCCAGAGATTCTGGTATGCTTTGTCTTTGTTTTCTTTGATTTCAAAGAACATCTTTATTTCTGCCTTCATTTCGTTATGTACCCAGTAGTCATTCAGGAGCAGGTTGTTCAGTTTCCATGTAGTTGAGCGGTTTTGAGTCAGTTTCTTAATCCTGAGTTCTAGTTTGATTGCACTGTGGTCTGAGAGACAGTTTGTTATAATTTATGTTCTTTTACATTTGCTGAGGAGTGCTTTTACTTCCAACTATGTGGTCAACTTTGGAATGAGTGCGATGTGGTGCTGAGAAGAATATATATTCTGTTGATTTGGGGTGGAGAGTTCTGTAGATGTCTATTAGGTCTGCTTCCTGCAGAGCTGAGTTGAATTCCTGGATATCCTTGTTAACTTTCTGTCTTGTTGATCTGTCTAATGTTGACAGCGGGGTGTCACAGTCTCCCATTATTATTGTAAGGGAGTCTCTTTGTAGGTCTCTAAGGACTTGCTTTATGAATCTGGATGCTCCTGTATTGGGTGGATATATATTTAGGATAGTTAGCTCTTCTTGTTGAATTGACCCCTTTACCATTATGTAATGGCCTTCTTTGTCTCTTTTGATCTTTGTTGGTTTAAAGTCTGTTTTATCTGAGACTAGGATTGCAACCCCTGCCATTTTTTGTTTTCCATTTGCTTGGTAGATCTTCCTCCATCCCTTTATTTTGAGCCTATGTGTTTCTCTGCACATGAGATGGGTCTCCTGAATATAGCACACTGATGAGTCTTGACTCTTTATCCACTTTGCCAGTGTCTTTTAATTGAAGCATTTAGCCTATTTACATGTAACGTTAATATTGTTACGTGTGAATTTGATCCTGTCATTATTATGTTAGCTGGTTATTTTGCTCATTAGTTGATGCAGTTTCTTCCTAGCATCAATGGTCTTTACAATTTGGAATGTTTTTGCAGTAGCTGGTACTGCTTGTTCCTTTCCATGTTTAGTGCTTCCTTCAGGAGCTCTTGTAGGGCAGGCCTGGTGGTGACAAAATCTCTCAGCATTTGCTTGTCTGTAAAGGATTTTATTTCTCCTTCACTTATGAAGCTTAGTTTGGCTGAATATGAAATTCTGGGTTGAAAATTATTTTCTTTAAGAGTGCTGAATATTGGCCTCCACTCTCTTCTGGCTTGTAGAGTTTCTGCCATGAGATCCGCTGTTAGTCTGATGGGCTTCCCTTTGTGCGTAACCTGACCTTTCTCTCTGGCTGCCCTTACCATTTTTTCCTTCATTTCAACTTTGGTGAATCTGACAATCATGTGTCTTGGAGTTGTTCTTCTCGAAGAATATCTTTGTGGTGTTCTCTGTATTTCCTGAATTTGAATGCTGGCCTGCCTTGCTAGGTTGGGGAAGTTCTCCTGCATAATATCCTGCAGAGTGTTTTCCAACTTGGTTCCATTCTCCCCGTCACTTTCAGGTACACCAATCAGACTTAAATTTGGTCTTTTCACATAGTCCCATATTTCTTGGAGACTTTGTTTGTTTCCTTTTACTCTTTTTTCTCTAAACTTCTCTTCTTGCTTCATTTCATTCATTTGATCTTCAATCACTAATACCCTTTCTTTCATTTGATCGAATCAGCTACTGAAGCTTGTGCATTCTTCACGTAGTTCTTGGGCCGTGGTTTTCAGCTCCATCAGGTCATTTAAGGACTTCTCTACACTGATTATTCCAGTTAGCCACTCATCCAATCTTTTTTCAAGGTTTTTAGCTTCTTTGCGATGGGTTCGAACTTCCTCCTTTAGCTAGGAGAAGTTTGATCATCTGAAGCCTTCTCTCAACTTGTGAAAGTCATTCTCTGTCCAGCTTTGTTCCGTTTCTGATGAGGACCTGCGTTCCTTTGGAGGGGGAGAAGCGCTCTGATTTTTAGAATGTTCAACTTTTCTGCTCTGTTTCTTCCCCATCTTTGTGGTTTTATCTACCTTTGGTTTTTGATGATGGTGACGTACAGATGAGGTTTTGGTGTGGATGTCCTTTCTGTTTGTTAGTTTTCCTTCTAATAGTCAGGATGCTCAGCTGCACGTCTGTTGGAATTTGCTGGAGGTCCACTCCAGACCCTGTTTGCCTGGGTATCAGCAGCAGAGGCTGCAGAACAGCAAATACTGCTGAACAGCAAATGTTGCTGCCTGATTGTTCCTCTGGAAATTTCATCTCAGAGGGGTACCCAGCCCTGTGACGTGTCAGTCTGCCCCTACTGGAGGGTACCTCCTAGTTAGGCTACTGGGGTTCAGGGACCCACTTGAGGAGGCAGTCTGTCCATTCTCGGATCTCAAACTCCGTGCTGGGAGAACCACTACCCTCTTCAAAGCTGTCAGACAGGGACATTTAAGTCTGCAGAGGATTCTGCTGCCTTTTGTTGGACAATGCCCTGCCCCCAGAGGTGGAGTCTACAGAGGCAGACAGGCCTCCTTGAGCTGTGGTGGGCTCCACCCAGTTCGAGCTTCCTGGCCACTTTGTTTACCTACTCAAGCCTCAGCAATGGCGGGCACCCCCCTCCCCAGCCTCGCTGCTGCCTTGCAGTTCGATCTCAGACTGTGATCTAGCAATGAGCGAGGCTCCGTGGGCATGGGACCCTCTCAGCCAGGCACTGGATATAATCTCCTGGTGTGCCGTTTGCTAAGTCCATTGGAAAAGTGCAGTATTAGGATAGGAGTGACCCGATTTTCCAGGTGCCATCTGTCACAGCTTCACTTGGCTAGGAAAGGGAATTCCCTGACCCCTTGCCCTTCCTAGGTGAGGCGATGCCTTGCCCTGCTTCGGCTCATGCTCCGTGCATTGCACCCACTATCCTGCACCCACTGTCCGACAAGACCCAGTGAAATGAATCCGGTACCTCAGTTGGAAATGCAGAAATCACTTGTCTTCTGCGTCGCTCATGCTGGGAGCTGTAGACTGCAGCTGTTCCTATTTGGCCATTTTGGAACCACTGAACACTGTACATTTTCAAGTCTATTGTAGAACTTTGCAACCAACAAATTTAGGTAAAGATTTTGATAACAGCTTAATATTGGTGATTTAAGCCTATAAATATGCATTCATTCTTCCTCAGTATTTCCATAATTTTGTATTTCCATAATGAAATAGTATCAGAGCTCAGAGAAGCTGAAATTCAAATGTCTTACTATATCAAATCTGCATCATTCACTTCAGAGTCTTACCAATTTATATTATTTACAAAGAAGTAATCCTTGAACCATCCATATGTTTACAGGAATGCAATTAAACCTTATTGTGTCTTTGGTACTATATTCAAAAAATAGAATACTAATCTAATCAGTTACTATTCACTGCTTATTATCAGGAGGCCAACATGATTATTCAAAAGTACATTTTCAATACCTCAATCTTTACTTAATTAGATTATATATTATACATTCAAATGTTAAAGATTCTGAAATACGCAGGTGTATGCTTTCCAATGAAATGGAACCACAATAATAATTTATCCTCTTGAGTGTAAAGAGTAAAATGTTCTAAAACAGTAAAAGGAAAAATTAATAACATGGGCAATTATGAAATTTGGGGAAACAGTTATTTACACATCTGTCAAAGCTACAGAAAATGACATATTCCAAAATCTGCATAGATATTCAAGCACTCAGGGCAGGGAATTTCACTCAATATTGGATTAATACTCCAAGTATCACGATGCCACTATTATATGAACCATCTTTAAAGAAAGCTCTGCAGGCTCTTATGCTATTGTGCCATTCTCTGTCAAAGGTAATGACTGATCAAAATGTCTGCTGAGATGACTATCTTATAGCAGCATATAAACACCCATGCCTTTTCATGGCAACTTCATTTCTAATAAATGTCAAATAAAAGATAGTTCTAAAGAATTATCCTGCTATATATCAAGTTCTCATTGGCCTCATAAAAGCATTTTTAATACCATTAAGGAGCTAGGTTCTGTCACATAATGTGTTAATTGCCTCTACGAGTTTCACAAATATGCTAAATGCTAGAATTCTGCTGTTGGAAAAGTCACAGTGGAACATATACTCCTGGAAGCTTTTAGAAGACAGCCACTTTGGCATACACATCTGCATACACTGCATAACATTGGCACAGTGTTTCTCAGTTAATATGAATGCAACTAATGAATACACAAATACAGAAAGGGTATGTTGCATAACATACCCTGGATTACTTGATCTATCCAACATAACTATAATAGGGCTTTCAAAAATGACTCGGAAGCTATGCCAGAAGGTGTTTCTTAAAAACAGAAAAAGTCTCCAAATGAAACAAATTCAGGAGACAGTCATTTAGGTATAGTTGGCTGGCAGGTGAATTCTTCATCACATATCTTAAATCAGCACAGCCAGTATACAGGGTAATTTTAAATAACATCACAGTAATGCTATTATTTATACTTTCTAGTAAAAAACATCGGAGCAGGACTTAGGAGATATGAATCTGGGCAGGATGTGTTTTCTGTTCCCTGGGTGGTGTGGTAGGAGGATAGGACAGAACACTACACAGTTACATAAAACACAAAGCAAAGAAAAATGACTACTGCCAGATACAATCACAAAATTATATAGGGGGAAGGGCAGAATTTAAAAGGGGTTGAGACACATAGGATTTGTGGTATAAATAATTATTAATTTGAAGAAGTCACCATTGAGATATGGACCTTGAATAATGAGTAGAAATTTTGACTAGAGTTTTCAAAGAATGAATTTCAGACACCAAAGAAAAAGTATAGCAATGCGAGAGAATAAAGTATGTTGATAAGACATGAAGTAAAGAGAAAAACTTTGAAAAGTAATTTAGATTACTCTTTTGGAATATCCAGATGGTTCAGATGATGAAATCAGGGGGTCAAATGATATTTTATTGAAAAGAATCCATTCAAGTGGTAATAGGAGCCTAAATTGAGGTGTAGGTAAATTAAAGTAAGAATAGATTGGAATAATTTTACAGAAAACAAGTTTGAAATACAAAGAAATAACCTTTATGAATCAAGGCATACTTTTGTAAGACAATTTACATTTTTAAAGAGGCAGAGAGTACCAGTAAGATTGAAAACTAAAATGCAACTGAGATCCAGTGGTGGAAATCTAAGTAGACTAGGCAGAATAGTGGCCCCCAAAAGTGTACACATCTTAATCCTTAGAATATGTGAACATGTTACCTTCCATGGCAAAAAGGACATAGCTGATGTGATTAAATTAAGGAACTTGAGATGGGAAGATTAGTCTGGATTCTTCCAGTGTTCCCAATGTGATCAGGGAGGCAAGAAGGTCAAAGTCAGAAAAAGGAGATGTGATTACAGAAACAGAGGTTGGACTGATGGAGGAAGGAGCCACAAGGCAAAAAATGCAGGTCTCTCTTAGAAGCTGGAAAAGACAAGGAAATGAATTTTTCCCTAGAGTTTACAAAAGTACACAGTTGTGCTGACACCTTAATTTTAACCCATATACCCCATTTTGGACTTCTGACCTCTAGAAATCTAGGACAATAAATTTGTGTTGTTTTAAGTCACTTAGCCATAATGTTTATAGCAGTAATAGGAAATAAATATACTAAGAATTCTCATGCTTAAGTGGTGGAAGAAAAAATTAGAACTAAGAAGGGGGAAGGAGCTATCAGAAAAATCGGAAGGCAGGTTGGAGACTGAAGTACCATAACAGCTATAGTTACAAAGCCGGTTAATAGTTGAAATGAGAGAGCAATCAAGGAGAATGAGATATGAGGAAATTAATAAATCTAAGGGTTTTAACAGGCCATTAGCAATCTTTGAATGAACAATCACACAAGTTACCTCTGAGATGTGGTATATTTTTGTCACCACATTTATTCAATAAATAAATGAGATAATATCAACGAGATATCCTAGAAAGCAGCCAAAGACATCTTGAAGCTAGGGCCACTGAAATATAACTACTGGGAAGGAACATGGACATAGCATTAAAGGACTATAGAAATCTCAAGAGGTAATTATGAGATGGGTTGAAGAAAATGAAACACAATGAAAGAGAAAATCCTTTTAAGGAAGTTCTTGATCACTCTCACTGTTTTCAGGAGTAACTATGGAATTCAGGGAAACTCTCGGGTTAAAAGAACAGTCTGGGATGGTCCTCGCATGAATACAGCAGCTTGGTATATATATGAGTTGGTTATAGGACAAGATGCTGTGTCACAAAAAATAACAGCGGTTGGTGGAAGTGGTACTGGACCAAGATGCAGGTTCCTGATGATGCCTTAGCAGCTGATTATGACATATGCCCTTGGGTACACTCCTTCCATCCCTTGTCCTAATTTCTTCTTCTGTAGCAATATGCAGTTGGGCAGGGTATTGTTCAAGGTTCTTTTAGTTCCCAGATCCTTTATCATTGGTGAGAATTTTTATCTCATCTCTGTCCACCAGCCATCTCCCACAAGTCTTCCCCTCCTGAATTAATAAGATATCCCATGAAAACATGTCCTCCCCGAATAAAACAGAAAAGCTTGACCAAGGAGGGTAGATGGGAAGAACAATTTAAGGATGACAGCACCATGTGGAAATAATTGCATCAGGCACAACAGCAATATGTCAGGAATAAGACAGTTCATTGTGTCTGATAGTCTAACACAGGCATTGTCAACCTTTTGCTATAAAAGGTCAGATAGTAAATATTTTAGGATTTTCAGGCCACATGAAGTCTGAGTCACTCATTCTTTTCCTTTTGTTTCTACACCCCTTTTATAAACTGGAAAAACTTTTCTTAGCTTGTGGGCTGCACAAAAACACACTGTGTGCCACATGTGTTCCACAGGCAACTGCTTTCTAAACCCTGGTTTAAAAAGTCATTATCAATGTGTATACAGAGAACTAACATAAAATTTGATTTAAAGAAGGTTAAGGAAAAACTGCAGACAAGGTACTATGAGAATGCAGATGAATCCTTTTTAGGAGAGTTCTGGAGTGTACATGATGAAGAGCTCTTTGAGGGAACCCTTCCTGTGTACAGTTTAGTATCTTCCAAGTCAATCATATATCACCCCAAAACAAACTAAGTGGATGGTGGGAGGGGAAAGCAGGGAACAGAGCCAGCATAATCACAGAAGAATCAAGCTGGAGACCTAATGCTATCAAAACCTCTAACTCAAACTATGAACCATGCTTAAAGCCGACCCTGTGTCTGTGCGTATTGGTTAAATAATAAACATATTCATCTCTGTCATAATTTAGCCCAATTTGATCTGACCAAAAAGATGCTAACTGAAGGAATTTGTAAGAAATAACCCCTTCCATCACTAAACTTCACCCAATTTCTGGCCCTTACACCGTGGTATGCATTATCTTTACATGCACAATCCATCACTCACCTTACACTAGGGCTTAAGAAAGCCAGGGATGTGGTGAAGCTTAGAGATCATATGAGACTAGGAAATATTTTGGTAATATTATTTACAAAGGAAAAAAGTTTCTTTTTGTCTAGGCAAAATGTCTCAATTCAAAGTAACCCACATCACAATGTACTGCTTTACCATACATATCTGGATTTCTGTGTACACTGAAAATACTGCTTAGAAAATGTTCTAGTACACTGAGAAATGTCTTTTGGAAACCTAAAAGATTTTTGATAATTTTACATACTGATACTGGAACTACAATTTCTGCTGTAGGCTGAGTAATGGACCCTCAATTTTGTACACATCCTAATCCCAAGAACCTTTGAATATTATACTGAATGGATATTCTCCATTTAAAAAATCTAGGAACAAAGTAAATATATATAATGTTTAGAGAAACACCCCACAAACAAGAAGAACTATCATGAAACTTCTCCAACTTTTATATGTATACATGTACAAGCATTAATTAAATCTAAATTCAAGTAAATGCCTAATCATTCCTGGTTAGAAAATTTCAAATCAAGTTAAAATGTTTCAATTTGTCCCAAATTTGTTCTTTTAAAAATGTAGGGCGTTGGCTTTAGCTATATTTCTTTTAATATTTTTTTACCAAACACCTCTCTCTGCTTGACAGCATCCAGTGTTATTATTTCATGCTGGATTATATGTTGCCTGTTGTCAACTCAGCATCATTATGGCCCCTTTGTACTCCCTATCACAATGGGAAACCTGTAACTATATTTTCTATAATTCCTTTCCTTGTATATTCCAGAACTGTTGCAGTCAAGTCAAAGCATTTGTACTTTCCGTGGGGGTTAAGAGAAAGATGGGCCATTAGTTTCCAAGGGCAGCTGTAGCAAAATCAGATGATAGATGAGGAGACTGCAGCAGCTCCTGAGTGAGCTCCTCCTGTGTATCACCCACTTTGGTGCACATATAGCCAGCAATGGCTTCCTGATCATCCAACATTCTGATTTCGCGAACTCAAATACTAGCTTCCCTGACCTCTCTGTTTTCAGTTTTTCCGATGGTTATATAGTTCTCTAATTTCTTGAGTTGAAACTCTTCCAACTTAAAAAATCTGAAATGATTTCTGATTTCATGACTAATATGTACATTTACTATTTGTATGAATCCCATGATATCATGTGTTCTTCCTATTTGAATAACAAGGCAGCTAGATGAAGCAGTGAGTGGTGTAAACCAGCATTGCACCAAATGATATACGTCACTGATGCTCAGGTAAGCGAGAAACATCAAAAGTGGTAATCCAGGCTCTGCAACCAATTAGCCACTAAGTCAGTCACTTCATCGTCACAGACATCAGTTTCCTCACTTATAAGGAAGGAACAGGTATAGATTATCTTGAGGGTCATTTAATTATATAAATATAAAAAATGGTCATTTAATTACATAAATATCACTGTTACATCAGGGACAAAACCCACTGGTTCCACAGTGGAATAAAGTATCCATTTGAGCAAAGTAAAAACAAAACCCCCAAATGGTTTAATATCTTCATACATTTTGTAGATTTTGTTTTCATAATTTTTATATTGAGAATATAAAAGGATAATTTGAGTAGGTAGTATTTTATAGAGTGAACATAGACTGCCCTCTGATAAAGTATCTTAATTCCATTAAATGTTCTTTCATTTGTAAATATGGTATATATATATATATATACATATTAATATGTTTATGCAGTAATTACAAAGGTAAAAATAGAATAAAAGTTATTTATTTTTTGGAAGGAAATATAATAAATCAAAAATTTAATTTAAAAGCTCCTATTTGTTTCCCTTGATATAAATGGAAAAAACTTTATGAAATTCTTAATGTTACATATACATATATCAGTGAGTATACAAAACCTGATAATAAGTATATTTAATTTTGCCTCTGGAGTTATCCTTTAAAAGTAACCCTGCATCCCAGGTTTCTGGAACAATTCTGATCTTATAGAATTTTATTATTTTCCACAAATATGATTTATATAACTAAATGGGAGTTTAAATACCTGCAAAATGTTTATAAGCATTAACAAGCAAAAATCTCTTGCCAGTCAGTGATGAATTCCTATTTCTTATTACAAAAATTTAGACTTCATAACAATACATGTATGGCTTAAACTTCACTTTACTTTATCCTAAGAGCGTATATATTTGTTTTAGCCAATTTGGTTATACAGGCTTAGGCAAATCTTGCTAATATTACAACATATTCTTTAGTAGATTTTTAGTTGTAATAAAGATATTTACCTTAAAATACCCTTCAGTAAATGAAGAAATTGTTAATAAGAAAAAATAAATAAATTAACTTGCTCCATATCATTATCTTGTCTGCAACAAACATGAACATATATAAGAAACATTTTCAATCACCTGACATATCAAGATTCCAAAAAATAATTCTTAAAGGATCCGAAGATTTATGGGTTTCTATTTTCTCAGACACATCTATACTTCTTTAAGGGAATAATTCATTATTTTTATAGTATAATATCAGAGTAGTTTTAAGATGATGAACATGTCCAGGTATATTTCCTGGGGAGGGGGTGTTTGACTTGTAACTCACAGATAAACACACATACAGTAGCATGCTTCCATGGTTCTGGTAGAGTTCCTGCATTTTTGGAGTAAATATTAAGGAGACAGATGAATAAAACTATGACATCTAGCTTTAAAATACTTTTACTGATCCCCAATATAAATAACACAGGAACTAAGTACATGCTTCCAATATTTCACAAATACTTGTTCTGTAATTTCTCAAGAGAGTACTAGAGAAACCAGAGCGTACAGGAGAAAAAATAATGGACGCTCAGAAGCTAGAGGTCATACTGAAGACATCAGTCAGACTATAAGACAGAAGAAACTTAGCTCAGGAACTTAAGTGTAAGTCCTACAATCACTTAATTTCATGAGACCTTTTAAAGTTAACCTATTTTACATACAGAATTTATTAGAATCAAGTTATAAATCCTTAGCCCTAAGTCACCTGAGAAATAGCAAACCTCAACCAGGACTTCAGAAATTTTCAGGCATTAACCAATTTTCAGAGTCTAAGATGAAAGCACATTTGATGTATTTCTGTTGTTGTATTTCCATATAAAATACAATTTACATATATAAATTAAATCAAATTCTTATACTAACCAACTCATTTGATAAAACTATTTTACTAAGATTTTCCCATCTTTACTGCCAGTTTTACAATATAGAGTACTTACATTTGATATTAACCAGAGATTTTTCATGCTCTTAATTGGGATATACTACAAACAAATTACAAATTCAAGGTCACCTACCCTTTCATCTCTAAAATCTTTGTTTGTCCCAAATGATATTAATCATTACCTCTTCAAAATTGAGACTTTGAAGGTTCAATGTCCCTAAACAAGCCTTAACAAAATAGCAATCCCTGTGTCCTTAAATTTTTGTAAATCTAAAGCTATGCTTTCAAGTTAGTTCTAAACAGGTAAAAAGTTGTCTTTCACAAGCCCCCTCACAAAACTCAGTATTTGGCTTGCTGGCATGACTAAGCTATGCCTCTAGCATCATGATTTCTTGTTCTAACATTTGGTTTGTAATTTAGGCAACAACAGTTGAAATCATGATCAAAAGTGAAAAGGTGTCTAGAGCTTTCAGACAGTCGTGAACATTATATATATTACTAAACTGCTCAATCATATCCAGACCCACAGTCCTGTCACCATTTACAAGTCCAATGATCTTAAACTCTCCCCACCAAAACAGAAAAGAGCTCACCAGTAAGTGACACATCCATCCTTCAGCTATATGTGAGGTCAACATTAAAAAAAGGTCATCTTCTAGAGGAGGCTTAGCAGAACCTGTCGGGTAAGAATTTATTATTTAGCTACCTGCCTGTATCCTAAGACAAAGTGACTAGTAATGTGCACTTGGATCAAAAGTCACACTACTTAGACAAGGATATAAAAAAAAAGTTACCAAAATTGACCTCAACTCTTATCCAGCTTGGGTATTCTTGTTTAAAACATGTCTCCTGTGTCAAAGTCAATATTTCCATTTATTTATTCTGTGCCAGATGTATGACTGGTATAATTGGTTCAGAAATGTCTCTAAGCACATTATGCATTATATTGACACTGGTAACAGTCTCCTATTAGTGGTGTTTCACGAGATTATGGCAAACTGTTGTTATCTCAGCATGGTAGCTTCTGTATACTATCACTGTGAAAGGTCTGCCTGATACATGGTGGAGCTACTGCAAATAAAATGGTATTGGGAATTGATTGTTACTGACTCATAGGTTACAGTGCATAAAATCCAGTATCTGAGGTCTTAGAAATGATAGAGTGGGAAGACCTTGGTCATAAGAAAAACTTGATTTTTTTCCTGTGTCTTCTTTATACAATTGTTGCTTATAATATATTTCTAGAAATATCACTGAGTATATATTTTAAAATGGTGATCCCTTTACCATAATAATTCCATATAAGAGGTTATAAGTTTCATGAAGCGCTATCAGGTCAAATTTCACATATGTATAATTCAATAAATGTCTTTATCTTAGGTTCATATATCAAATAATTTACACTGGGATTCATAAATACATTATTGTTATTGTTAACAATATAATGGCTGAGATTTATTGAGAACTGAATAGGCATCAGTGAGATACCATCTCACACCAGTCAGAATGGCTATTATGAGAAAGTCCAAAAACAATGGATGGTGGCAAGACTGCAGAGAAAAGGGGAACGCTTATCCAGCGTTGGTGGAAATGTAAATTCGTTCAGCCACTGTGGAAAGCAGCTTGTGGAGATTTCTCAAAGAACTTCAAGTAGAACTTCCATTCAACCCAGTAATCCCATTACTGGCTATATACCCCAAGGAAAATAAGCTGTTCTACCAAAAGGACATTTGCACTTGTATGATCATTTCAGCACTATTCACCATACCAATGACATGGAAACAACCTAGGTGCCCATCAATGGTGGATTGGATAAATAAAATTTTATGTACCATGGCATAATATGCAGCCATTAAAAAAGAATAAAATCATGTCCTTTTCAGCAATGTAGATGCAGCTGGAGGCCATTATCTTAAGCAAAGTAACACAGGAACAGAAAACCAAAAATCACATGCTCTCATTTTTAAGTGAGAGCTAAACATTGGATACTCATGAACATAAAGATGGCAACAACAGACACTGGGGACTACTCGAGGAAGGAGGGAGGAAGGAGGGCAAGTGTTAAAAAACAAACTGTTGGGTACTATGCTCAGTACCTGGGTGATGGGATCATTTGTACCCCAAATCTTAGCATCATACATTATACCCATATAAGAAACCTTCAAATGTGCCCCCTGAATCTAAAATAAAAGTTGAAATTACCTTTAAAAACCCACAATGAGATATCATCTCAACCCAGTTTGAATGGCTTTTATCCAAAAGACAGGGACTAACAGATGCTGGTGAGGATACGGAGGAAGCAAAAACCTCATACACTTTTTGTGAGAATGTAAATTAGTACGGCCACTGCGGAAAACAGCATGGAGTTTCCCCAAAAAACTAAATATATAATCCAGCCATATAAGCCAACATTTCACTACTGGGCATACACTCCAAAGAAATAAAATCAATATATCAAAGACATAGCTGCACTCCTATGTTTACTGTAGCACTATTCACAATAGCCAAAATATGGATTCAATCTAAGTTCCATGGATGGATGAATGGTTAAGAAAAAAATTATACATACACACACACACACACACACACACACACACACACACACTTAAACGCACACACATACACAATAGAATAATATTCTGCCATAAAAAAGAATAAAATCTTGTCATTTGCAACAACATGGATGGAAATGGAAGTCATCAAATGAAGTAAAATAATACAAGCATAGAAAGACAAATATCACATGTTTTCACTTATATGTGGGAGCTAAAACTGAATCTCATTAAGATTGAGGGTAGATTAACAGTTATCAGAGGCCAAGCAGGGTGGGGTAAGAGAGGATAAAACGAGGTTGATTAATGGGTACAAATACACAGTTAAATAGAAGAAATAAGGCCCAGTGTTTGGTAAATTAGTAGGGTGACTATAGTTAACATTAACCTATTGTACATTTCAAAATATCTAGAGAAGAATAATGCTAATGTTCCTAGTGTAAAGAAAGGATAAATATTTAAGGTGATGGATATCTCAATTATCCTGATTTGATTATATGAATGTATTCAAATCATCACAGGTACCCCTAAAAAGTGAACATCTATCATGTAACAATAAAAAAAAGAAAAAAACATCAATCTAGAATTCATTATTCAGTGAAATACTTCAGAAGTGAAGAAGAAATAAAGCATTTCTCTGAAAAACAAAACTTGAGGGATTTCATTACAGCAGATCTGTCCTGCAAGAAATGTTAAATGTTTTTTCAGGCAGAGGCAAAATGATATAGGTTAGAAATCTCGCTCTGCATAAAGAAAGAGCATCAAGGGAGGAAATAAATGAAGGTAAAATAAAGCATTTTATTCTTATTATTCTTAAATTATATAACTGCTAACTTTAATAATAGTAATAATGTATTAGGTAAATATAGTATGAGGATAAATTATACGAATAATATCAATGTCATAGGTAATACAAGGAAAATTTGAGACCACTCTATTATAAAGTACCAGCAGCATGCATATAGCAGTATATTGTTATTTGAAGATAAACTTAGATTAGCTAATAATGTATATTTCAAATACTAGGGCAACCACCAAGATTTTTTAAAATAGAAGTATAATTGATATGCTAAGAGAGAAGATAAAATGGATCATATAAACGCTCAATCTAAGCCAAAAAAGGCAGAAAAAGAGGGGAAATAAAAAGATACAAAGAAGTAACGCATAGAAAACAGTTACAAACATGTAAATATTAACCCAACTATTTCAATAATCACAATAAATGGGCCTAGTCTAAATAAACCAATTTAAAAATGGAGATTGTCAGAATGGATTAAGACAATCAAGACACAAGGATGTGTTGTGTACAAGAAACCCACTTTAAACATGAATATTCCTATATGTTACACACAAAGTGATTAAGAAAGATATACCATACTAACACTAATCAAAAGAAAGTTGGAAAGATCCACTTCTGAGATGACAGTGTGATGAGCTCTATGGACCATTCCCTAGTGAAACAAGCAAACCTTGCGAAATCAGTTTTTAAAAAACTATACACATGCACACACACACACACAGCCCTGAAAATTGTCCCAAAGGAATATAGTAAGTGAACAAAACATTTATTCAAGAAAACATACTAAAATTCAGTTAGAATAGCGGGAGTCTGTGGCATTTGAACCATTATCTGCTCCTTTCCTCCTACAACCTTCCACACAGCTCAGCTAGATAAAAGCTCAATTACTGATGGATACGGCTAAGAAGATGGGGCACTCTCTAGCTTTATTTCCCAATCAAAGATTACCGTAACTCATTAAGAGGAGTAATTTGCTAGCATTTCTCTTTCTTTGTAATTCCAATTTCAAGAAGCAAAATCACTATGAGTGCAACCAAGAAGTTGAGGTAACCTCCTCTTGCACCCAGCCTTCATAGGACAGAATACTTGAGTCCTGATTGACTCTGGACTCAACTCATTCACAGGGCAGAGATTCTACACTAAGAAAGGCAAAATAGAAAGATCAGAAACTACTGTACTGTGCAGTGCTTGAAAAGCAAGCTGGAGTTTTAGTTTATTTAAGATTATTAATGTATTAATTTAAGACATTTGAGACTTCCAAATGTGCAAAGTTATCAGTAATAAAGAGGTATATTACTTAATAAAGAGGACAATTTCCCAAAAAGACATTACAATCCTAAACATGTCTACACCTAACAACAGCACATCAAGCTCCATGGGCCAAAACTGATAGAACTGAAAACAGACAAATCCACTATTATACTTGAAGATTTAAACAGCTCCTATATCAGTAATGAGTACATTAAAATGGCAGAAAATCATTAAGGACATATATGACCTAAGTCACATTATCAATCATTTTTAACTCTTTGACATTATAGAATGCTCCATCTAACAATAGCAGAATACATATTTGTCTCAAACTCATATGGAACATTGACAACGATAGGACACATTCTCAGCAATAAAACATAACCTAACAAATTTAAAAGGATAGAAATCATTCAATGTATTATCTCAGACCACAATGGAATTAAACTGGAAATCAACAACAGAAAGATAGCTGGAAAATCTCCAGTATTTGCAACTAAATAACACACTTCTAAATCATCCACACTCAAAAAAGACGTCTCCAAAAAATGTTAAAATCTTTTGAACAAATGACAATAATCAAAATTTTGGGGATCAGTGAAAGCAGTATTTAGAGGGAAATTCATAGTGCTGGATGCATATATTAGAAAAGGAAAAATATCGGAAATCAGTTGAGAGAAACTTGAATTTTTTAATGAAAAATACAATGAAGCAGAAATGTTATCATTCATTCAATCATTAATTTCATTGGTATTTATCAAACATCTTTCATATGCCAGGCATTATTCATAGATGCTCAGGATACAGGAGTGAACAAGAAAAAAAAATCTGCTATGATTGAGTTTACATTCTTATATGGACAGTGGAACATTAAGCAAGTATGTGAATACAGAAAATTCTTTCAGAGGGCCCTGGGTGATGTCAAGAAAATGGAACTGGGTAATGTGACAAGTGTGGTAGGAAGAGTCAACAGAATGTGCCTGAGAAGACAGTGTTTAACAGAGATTTTCATGATAGTGTTATGACACTGTATGTATAGTATTAGCTTTAAGCTTCCCTTTCAAACTAATGAGTTATCTATTTGTTTTATGTTAAGTAATATGTCACATTCTAACTTATGAATATATTTCTATTATACACATTCATTTTTATATATTAAACTATATTAGCTTATGTGCAAACTGAAGGGCAGGCACTTCTACATTTCACTTAAGCAAATCTAGACATATGAAATTAAATACTGGATAAGCATGTTTTTTAAAAGAGAAAAGAATTACTAGTATCAGAGAGATGTACACTTTAAAAACTAAGTTTGACATTTTAATTACAACAAGCAAAAAATCATCAAGACATATTCTAAATCTTTTATATTCAAGAGAAGAAAATGGTAAGGATCCAAGAATATGTAGTTAAATTTACCCAAATTATGTATTTTACAAAATTCAGAGAGTTGACACTTAAAAATTATTTATCAGAGAGCAATTCTTTGGCAAATCAATATAACTGAATTAAAAAGAAAGGTTAAATATTTTTTTCTGATTTCTGAAATTCAATTGGGTGCTTGTCTGAAAAAAAGATATGTATATATACACATAATTTCATTTTGTGTGGACAAAAGTAATAAAGGCACATAGTGAAAAGGCACATAGAAGTTTCTTTATATATAAATTTTCCTACAATATTTATACTGTTGCTGATCTCTGTAATTCAAATATGCTATTTAGACCGCAATTGATTTTTTTTTTTCCCCTGGAATCCTTCAGAAGGAGTAATGCACAAAGATTGGTTTCTAACACATGGTTGTGACCTATCTTTATATCACGTATAATTCTCCTAAGCAACTGATCCAAGGAGGACCACACTATCTCTGATGGTCTAACCTAGTAGCCACACAACCAGTTGAACGACCTTAAGTAGGTTATTTCAGCTTATATGAGGGAGTTATAAAGAAAATCTCTGACATTCTAGGCTGCAACATTATTTTGTTTAATACTGTTACTTAGAGAATTCTTAATATGTTTCTACTCCTCTCTCAGCTTGTGGTTACCTTAAGCCTTAAACATCTCAACACCTGCTTTCACAGTGAGATGTCTGACATCCGTTGCATTTGGTACATATGTGGGTCTGAACATATTCCTAATCACTGTATTCATCTCCAGGCTTAATGTATCAATTTCTAATCATTGTATCTTATTCAATTTATTTTTCATTCATCTCCACAACTCAAGTAACCAATTCATGTCTTTGCTTCTTTATTCTGTCATCCTTCCTTTATCTGACCATGTGGGTCTATCTGTATTCCTAATTTCCAGAGCACATCTTCATACAACCATCTAAATTCCAATTTCAACAACCCTCAGCTTCAGAATATTGGTAGCAATCTATGCAAAATTAATAGGATTTTAGCCACCATTATCACATACTCTCTTTTTCCTTACCAGGATAATTCATGTTTTACAGTTTGTCAGAGGCACACATTACTAATTACAATAGGTCACACCTTTTCCATGAGCTTCATTATAATATTGGCAACTGTATTATTCCCCAGTACATACTGTATTATGATCTTACTTTATATGCATTTTGAAATTTAATTTTATTTGCATAAAATTAACTGAACTAAACTGGGAGAGGGTTATCAGATTATTTAAGTTGAAATAATGCAACTAGCTTAAACCTCTACCAAAGGGAGTATTAAATGACAATGTGTCAGCATGATACACTTAATTGGATAGTATTTAAACTCTAAATCCAAACAAGTTATTTGGGCTTGGGGAAGTTGTCATTTATACTTAGTATCTATACAAATGAAGAATGCTGGGGTTAATTTCATAGTCTGAACATTTCTAACTTATGAGATTTGACCAGCTGATAGAAAAAAAAGAAAAACAGTGGGTTGTTTTTTTTCAAATGGCCATCTGTACCTATCAGAAATTTCACATCTAATTTCATTAGATGCAGGTGGCAGGAATAATTAACACAGCTCTTCATTACATAACAGCATAATAGATCTAATAGGACAGTGGGCATGAGAAATATGGGGTTGTGAAACAAATTTCAACCAATTTGATGTTAACTAGTTTGGATTCCCTAAAATAGTTTGATCTCTATGCTTCTGTTCTTTTTGCTTTTCCATTTGGCCTACATGTTCACCTTTAGCTAACTAGTGGCATTTTAAGAAAATATTCATATGCATTTTACATTCAATAGAGGATTTTAAATTTGCTGCAGTGTAGTGCCCACATTGCAAATAAGACTTCTGGGCTTGCTCCCTTGACTTCCGCCTACCCACCATTCTATGCTTTTCTGTCATACTCATTCATTGTTTTACATTATTGATAGTTATATCTATGTCCAAATCCAATGAGCAATATTCTGTCTTCATCTACTTCACTTCTCAGCTCTATGCACTACATTTAATTACATATTACTGAATCATTCTGAGCTCCCATGAAATCATACTCATATTTTCTCTCTCACTTTTCTGGTATCTCACTTCTTTGCTAACTATTGAGTATCCTAGGGTTCCGTCCTGCAACCTCTACTTCTTATATCTACTTACTCTTCGCTTGAGTGATCTCATCCAGGCAAATGGTTTTCAATACGATTTACATGACAATGGCTCCTTCCATTTAAATATCCATTATTAACCGTCTACTGAGCTGCCTGCAGACCCCCTGACAAACCCACTCGAAGACTGAATAGGGATCTCAAATTTAATACTGCATGTCGAAAACAGGAACCTCTCCCTCCCCTAATTTTCCCTATCTCAGGAAATAGTCCCACCATCAACACAGTTACTCACAAAACTTAGAAGTCATCTGTGCTTCTTTATACGTTATATATCCCTTACATATTCCTCATCCCCTATATCCAGTATGCCATCAAGTCCTATTTGGTTTTACTTCCAAACTGTACCCAAATCAGTCTTTATCTCTCCATCTTCCACTTAATACCAAAGATCTAGTAACTGTCATCTGTTGCTAGGATGATTTAAATAGCTTCTTACTCAACAGTCAAAAAAAAAATTCTTTGAAAAAATGTAAATCATGTACTCAGTCTTCCATTTGCTAGATTCCCATGGTTTCCCATTACACTGAGAAGAAAATGTACACTCTAAACCATGACCTAAGGGGCCACGGCTAATTATCCAACATTTCCTTCCTTTTTACTCCTCCAATCATTGCTCTCCACCCTTTGAAAACTTTACAATTTGACTCACTGCATGATTCTTCGTCACTACATGTCATCCATAATGACCACCTTTCTATTTCTTAAATGTGTCTTGTTTGCTACTGCTGCATATCTTTGGCACTCACTATCCTGCTTGGAATGAGCTTTTCCCATGCTCTCACTTAATGGGCTCTTTTTTCAGAGTCAAGTCTCAACTCAAATGATATCTTTGCAAAGAGACCTCCCTATCTGAAGTAACTAGCTTTGCCAATCACTATCATGCTAACTTGTTTTATGTTATTCATAGCATGAATTATTATGAAATCGCCTTGTTTATTTAAGCCCACTAGGCTGTACTCTTCATGAGAAATGCATCTATCATTTTATCCTAAGTTCCTAGAATAGTAGGTACCACATAGTAGACAACTCAAAATATTATATGTACCATTCAACAATGGGTATTAAATGAAAAATAAAATTACTAGAGCTACTTTTTGAATAAAAGAACTGTCTCATATAGTTTAATAAATCCCTGGCATATTCTTGTTAAATTAAACACACCCCAAACAGCCATTAAAAAAGCAAATACTAGCTCTAAGATCCTAAGAAGAGTTTGGACAACCTGACAAAAAATAGATTTACTCTTTTCATTTGCACGTTTCCAAATATTTTCCTTAAAAAAAGACACCTCTTATTTAAGGGTTTAGCCTGCTAAACCATTGAGATAATAATTTACAATGCGTAAAATAACAATGTACTTGGTGCAAAAACAGCACCAAGGAAAAGCATTTTACCCATTGAACCAAAAATGCTGGAAAAAAAAAGCAACAATACTAGAAAAATGAATGCCCTCCTTCTTCTAAAAATAATAACTGCAAACAGTAATGTAACCTCTTTTTGGCTAAAGTGAGGTATAAATTTAAAACGTTTCATATTTATAAGCTGCCAATGAATACCTAATTTGTTTTCAAAAATATTTAACTTATTCATATTGAAGCATATTAATATTTTCATATTAAAAGCCTATGTCTTGTTTAATACTCATTCCAAGTATTATAACATATAAATATGTAACTACATAATCCCATAAAGCATGTAAAGAATGTATAAATTACATGACATAGAAAAAACATGCATTTATATTCATATACACAGGAAAACAGTTTCTCATTAACTTTTCATGTATTAATGCAAGTTGAGTTCAGTTTTATATGGTTGCAATTCCCAGAGGTTTAGGCATCTAGATTAAAATTAGCCATGAGTTTGAATGTGTAAGTTTTAATAATTTGTCATTGAACACTAATTTACAGATGGTGTGGTATAACTACATGGTGGCATAAACTAAGTGTTCCCATTTAAAATGATTTCAAACAGCATGTAGATGTTTTTCTTAACTCAAAACATCTGATTTTAATGTTATTTTTCCCAGTCTTAAACTTTGTCTCAAGGTTTCTTCACAACAGAAATGTGTTTGAGTTAAGCCATTAATCCATTGACATTTCCCATCCTTTTCTTCATAATATCTGCCTCATTCTACTGTGAGGAAAACTGGTTTTGTTTGATGTCAAAATTATATAATTGCAAAGTGTAGCCTTGGACACAGAAAGAAGAGAGAGGAAGACACAAGTCTCTACTCTGTCCTTAAATATTACTTAACACTGCCTCAGAAGCTTCTCCTACTCTGTATTCTCAGCTGCCTCCTACTTGGGATTCCTCTTCTACCTTCCATTTGATGGAGTTTTCTTGTAGAGTCATCAGTCATCACTAGAACATTTGTAGAAGAGATAGTCTGACCCAAAAGAGCTTTTCTGAAAACCTTCCAATTAAATCCAAAAGGTGTCAGTGTAATTCTGTTTTCCCCACTTATTAAAGACTATAAACTAAAAATCAAATGTAGGATGAATAGGAGAACAAATGGCATACATCTATAAAGTTTAAATATTTTTCCTTAATTATATTGAACCTGGCTTCTAGTTAGGATAATTATGAGATCTGCATAATATATTTCCAAGTTTCAGAGAGGTCTTAGTCTTTAAGTCATGATGGAACAGCTTTAGAGAAGCATAAGAAAACATAAAACTAAAACCAAAAAGTGTAATCAAAAATTAAAATAACGGCACAAATGAAATTCATTATATGCAAGTTTCTATGTAAGGCATCAATTTAGTTGAGCATATGTTCTTGACTAATTCAGAATATGTCAACACCATAATCACTCAGGTGGTGATCATAAGAAAATGTGATAAATACTATTCTGTACCTACCAGCTGTAATTCAGAACACAAACATTAAAATTGAAACAGAATGTAATACCACATCCAGGTAAAGCAAAAGAGAATACAAATCCATCAAAGGCTTACTAATTCCATATTAGGTCTAAAGAATGGTTGAAGATTTAGGAACATTATTACGCAGAGTTTGAGAAGGGTCTATATGGAAATCCTAAGCCTTATCATTGGAGATAAGTAATTTTAAATTGAGAAAGATTTATCTTAAAATACTAGGTACTGAAAGGAAGTGTGAACCAAACAAAATAACAACAACAAAAAGGAAAAACAACGCAAAAAAGTAAAATTACTATTCTGCTGACTCCATACATGCTGCAGAATGAGACACTCTCCAATTAGCTTCTGAAGATAGTCTCATCTCAGACAATTAGAGCTGGTTGCACAAAAACTGTGTCATTCAGAACATGCTTTGAGAGGGTTTACAAGGTACCAACAGAGCTTCCAAACTTGCTTTGTTTTCCTAATTGAAAACTTAGAAGGTAATAACCTCCTCTCAATTCATAGAAAGCCAGAAACCCTAGGATACAAAGCAGTTTCCAAAGAAATTTAAAATAAAATAATGTATCATTAAAAATTGAACAAAACAAACCAAGCATGTCTCCCAAAGAAAGAAAAAACATGCCTTTGAAACAAACAGTAAGTCACCACTGTTCATTGCAGAGCAGCATGTCAGTTACAGAGTGGCAGAATGAATGTGCAAGTTGCCAAATTGAACTAATTTACGTTCTGAATTAAAATAAAACACCCTCAATGTTGTAGGCCACTTCTATTCACCAGCATTCCTAGGGTTTGCTATGATCCATTTTGAGAGACATGGAGACATTCAGCAGTTGCTTTGGCTAATGCCTTACTCCTTCCAGCCACCCTTCTTTGCAGGAGTCCTTTTGCGTATCTACTCCTCCTTCATGGAATGACCTACATATGTACAGATATGACAAAATCTCCCAAAGATAAGAAGGAGGCAAAAGCTGCACAATTCCTATTATAACAAAGTAACTGAAAATTTGCCCTTTGGAGCTAAAGAAGAAATGCCATCTCAAGATTCACTTTCCAGTGTCGTCTCAGTGCTTTCAGCTTCAACTATTATAATTTCAGCAGGGGATTATACACACTAACCACGAATGGTTAGGTCACCCTGGCAGCTAAAAATAAAGCTTTAATTCTTCCTTTTCAGAGAAATGTAAACTCTAATGAAACTATTTATTTCATGTAAACTAAAATTAATTTGCTTATGTAAAAATTGGTCAAAGAATGCTATGTGTAAAGCCTCAGTAATGAACTTAAACTATATAAAGATCATTACTCAAGGAGTTTCTGGTATCAGAGAAGAGTTATGACATGCATGTACACTGCCACAGGAAAATAGAGAGCGCTGTGATGAGATTTGTCAGTGTTCTTAAATCCAGAAATGAAATACAAAGATGTACTGAGTACTGATTATGCAACGACTCTTTTAAGCACAGTGATTATAAAAGATATTTATATATATATACACGCATATATGTATACATATAAAAATGGATAAAGATACTTTTATACTCAGTGAGCTTATACTATTTAGTTAGGTAAATAAAACGTAGATATTTTAAAATGCAACAATCACATATTCTTATTGTTTTTGAGTCCTCAGCAACTGGCATACAGGAGAGCCACAATAAAAGTGTGTTTTGTGAATTAATAGTTAACTGTGTGTATATTTGAGTAGATACATGTACACATGTGTGTGTATGCATGTAGGTATACCATAATTTAGCACTACATATTAAAAGAAGCCTGACACCTTAAAAAAATAAAAAGCTTCTCCCTGTGTTAACTTGAAGTTCTTCACTGAAATTATCAAGGCAAGACCCACTGATATAATTCTTCATTATAGGCACAAAGGTAGAAGACATTTGAAAGAACTCTAAAGTGGACCCAAACCCAGATTTTTATTTAAGATGTACAATTTGTCAGTCAAACTCCACACCGCAAAAGATACATCATTTTGAAAACCCCAAAAATGTATTTGACGAGGAAAAATATAGACTAGAAATATAACATCAGTTACTAATTCTCAACAGAATTTTTACCTTAATAAAAGCAGCTGGAATTACCTTCCACCTCCCTCTCTTCATTGTACAATTACCCGCTAGTTTTTATTACTTCCAGTTTTTGCTAGCAACCAAATCCATCTCTCTTTCTTTTACTGTTGCTGTTACTGGCTCAATTCATGACTTTCTTACCTGGACTATTGGCCTCATTTCCCATGCTCTTGTCTTAGAGCTCTTTCCAATCTATCCAGTCAGGTTATTCCTGCTAAGTTCTGCTTCAATTTCTCCAATGGTTCCTGACTTCCTAGAGGATAATATTAGCATTTCCTGTCATGTCATACAAAGTCCTTGTGATATGGCTCCATTCTCTCTTTTTCCACCTTTTCTCCTGACATTCCCCCATCACTTCTTCTGTACTGTGCCCCAATATATATGTATTCCATCCATATCAAACTATTTTATATAAAAGCTACTCTAATATACCACTGTGATCAACAGAACAATGAACTCTCCAAAGATGTCCATGTCTTAATTCCTAGAACCTGTGACTGCTACCTTAAGTGGCAAAAGGAACCTAGAAGGTGTGAATAAGTTAAGGATCATGAGATGGAGAGATTATACTGGATTAAGGTGGTGGGCCCAATGTAATCAAAAGGATATTTACAAGAGGGAGGCAGGAAAGTCAGAGTCAAAGAAGGAGATGTGACATTACAAGTAAAGCTTAGAGAGATTGGAAGATGCTATGCTGATGATTTTGAGTTCAGGAAGGAGCAACAAGACAAGTAATACAGGTGGTTTCTAGAAGCTGGGAAAAGCGAGAAAACAGATTCTTCCCTGGAGCCTCCTAAAGGAATGCATCCCTGCTGACATCTGGATTTTAGAACTTCTGACCTTCAGCACCATAAGATAATAAATTTGTGTTGTTTTAAGACACTAAATTTGTGGTGATTTGTTACAACTACAATAGGAAAGTAATATACTATACATGTACGAGATCTCATATCACTTATTTTTTGCAAAGTATTTAATAGCAGAGGTGGTAGATTGTTTATCTTTTGTTAATCCCCCAGAGAATTCAGTCCAGTCACTTGTTCACAGTATGTTTTGTCTGAAAACATTTGCTAAATACAAAGAATAAACTAGAACTGACTAGTGAATATGAAAGGATGATGCCTATAGCACCACCAGTTCCAAAGATATGACATAAACATGGATTTTATAAAGTAAAAAGGCATGCAGTTACAAAAATAAGCACTCCATATGTTTCTTAAAAAATCAGCAAAGTTATGAGGAAATTACATAAACAATTTTCAGGATATGATTCATAGGTATAGAAAACTAAAAATGATCAAATTAATAAAGACAAATCATACTGCATTGGTTTCTATTAATAAATTTTTCCATAAGTTTGTTTTTTAAACAAAGAATACAAAAGGCAAGTTTCTACAAACAAATATCTAATATTTTAACCTTTTTTATGCCCAGACATACCTGATGTGAATCAATGTTATCAAGCACTTGGTATATATTAGGAATTCAATAAATGCTTGTTAACATTGGTGTACACAACCTGTTACTTTGTCCTTTAACAAGATGAAGTAGGTTCCATGCATAAAATCCTAAAAGAAAGAAATGTAATCAAGTACAGTTGTACATATTTTATATGCGTACTCATAACTGGAAAAGTATTATCAAAGTTTGAAAACATTGGTAGCATGTTAATATTTTCATGTGTGGGAGGTGTATCATATGCCTTTCGTTTGAAAAAGCATTTATAACAGGTAAGACCCTTTGAAAATTTTTCACTTTTAAAAAAACAAAACATTGCCGACCAATAATTTCTCTTGGTCTTCATTCTTTGGGATATGCAGATAAAAGTAATTGCTTTTTCAAGGTAACTTTGCCTGATGACTAAAGCTTTCCATTTAGATTGATTCTACGTAGGCCCTCCCATCTCCTAATCCAGGGCCAGTCCAATAGACCAGCAGGAAAAGCTAACTCGTGAAGCACACATCTATCCACACATGATCTTCACTTCCATATTCTTCTCAGCAGCTCTTATTTATATTAGTGAGCAACTAAAACCTTTAAAGACTTTTCCTCCTTTTGACACCTGAATTATTAAAATGACAAGACCTTAATGACAGCAATGTATTAAAAGAGGATTTTTAATAAGTCTATAATATGAATGCACTTGTCAAAATAATTTAAATTCTGGTAATACAGGGCCACAAAAGGACATGATGCTAAGATCATAAAAATATGATATTTTTATCTCCTTAAAAGATCTCAGTGAACACTTCTATTATAAAAATGTACCAAAATACAGGAGAAATATATATACTCTTTATAAAACCTAAGGCAATACATTAGAGAAAATAAATGTTTGAAAAGTATTAAGATCAAGTAAAATAATCACTGAGCAATAATTCATCAAAAGTTTTCTTCCCGTGTTTATTTCTCTCTGTGTTCTGTGTTTATTACTGCATTTTCATCAATCCTAAAAAGCCACAAGATGGCATTGGAGAGTACAATTGCTTTATAGAACATATTTATAGAAAAAATTGGAAGAATCCTCTTTTCAGATAGTTGCATTTTTTCTGATATGACCATATATTTCAGAAAAATATTAATTCACCAGAGTATGAACATCTTTCCTCATATTGATAAGAATAATTTTTCTTTATCATTTACAACATAGTATTTGGAATACAAAATAAGTGGAATATGCTTTAAGAACTGAAAGTAAGATGCCAATGGCATTACTTTATTGAGCTCAAGGTAGCAAAACTAATTCAGAAATATTTTAGTACAGTTAGTAAAACATAAATGACAATTGAATAATGTTGAAAATACTCACAAGAGGCTCACTGACATTTTTTAAAGAAATATTTATATATAACCCTCAGAGATTTTAAAACTTGGCAAAGTTATTCACTGTCATCGCCTTAAGGCAACATTTCCCGTGCAAGGTGTCTTGCATAGATGTCTTAAGAGACCATAACTCTACAAAAAGAAATTTGCCTGAAATAAGCAAAAACAGACTAAAACATGGTTTGATATTTTAAACTGACAAACCAAATTTTACCTAGTCACATCACCACATGCAAGGAAAGTATCTTATTTTTAATTGGGCCTTCTAATGATATACTGTGTGCTGTTTAAAAAGAAATAAAAACTAATTTCTTTTCTCTTAATAGAACCTTTGTTTCAAGCTAATAACATCCCTCCACTCTGTAGTGCTGGCTCAAACTGTATAGCATAAAGTTAAATATAGCCAACAATGGGCCTCGGGTACTCCGGTCACAAACTCTGCCTTTTTAAACGTGTGATCAATTTGCAAATATGTAAAATAAGTTACAGAAAAAAGTGCCAGGTGTGTACTTAGTATGCATTGAAAGTGCTCAATAAATATTTGTGAAAGGAACAAAAAGATGAACTATTATTTGTATGGATGATGCTGTAGTTCAAAACTTTATGAAAAAGGAAACCAAAGACATGACAGGTTCAGTCAGGGACATGTTCCCAATCAGCAAGGCTCGTTAGGAGCTGGATTGAAACCCAAGTGTCTTAATTTCCACTGCTGTGGGTATTATAAGGTAGGTGCCAAACTAATTACGGTTTTCGAGATTGAAAGTAATGGCAAAAATTGCAATTACTTTTGCACCAACCTAATATAATACTCATCAGATTAATGTAAGCCACTTCTGATATATTAACTAAAAAGATGTAATTTTTGTGATTACTGTAGATGAAAGTTGGAGTGTAAATATCAGCTGTCTGTAGACCTTTCCTGGAACTTACAATAGTTAACATGAAGATTAACCATGGAAAATTATAATACACTTGTAAGCTATCTTTCATATCTCTATCTATCAAATGAAAAAATGAAATTTAAATAAGTATCACCCTTCCTTCAAGAGGTTTATCTATGGCAAAACATGTTTCAGTTCTTGGTAACAGAAGTTTTTGATTGGAAAAAAATGTTATCTGTACTATAATGCAATTCTTTTCATTAGCATGGATGACCACAAGTTTTACACTTGTTCTACCTAAATAGAAAAAGCATAAATTCTAAAGAGTTAAACAAACTTTAAAAAGTAATATCCGTGGCTGGGTGTGGTGGCTCACACCTGTAATCCCAGCACTTTGGGAAGCCAAGGCAGGTGGATTACGAGGTCAGGAGTTTGAGACCAGCCTATTCAATATAGTGAAACCCCATCTCTACTAAAAATACAAAAATCAGCTGGGCATGGTGGCACATGCCTGTAATCTCAGCTACTCAGAAGGCTGAGGTAGGGGAATCATTTGAACCCTGGAGGCAGAGGTTGCAGTGAGCCGAGATCACACCATTGCACTCCAGCCTGGGAGACAGGGTGAGACTCTGTCTCAAAATAAATAAATAAGTAAATAAAAATAAAATAAAATCCCTCTAATATACAAAGGCCATTTAATATACTGATTTTGCACAATACATACTTTTTAAAAACCTGACATCAACTTCTTTTAGACTCCCTTGTCTCTCCACCCCTACATTTTCCTGAATCTTGATTTAATGACGTATTTTCAGTTATCTGACACAACTTTCCAAAGAATTTAACACTATCACTCTTTCATTTTGAAACGTTCTCCACTCTTGGTTTGCAGGAACCAAAACAAGTAAAGTCTCTTTCTTCCTCTCTTAGCTTCCCCTTAGTCTCCTTCCCTGACTGGCTGCTCTTTCTCTGCCAGCCTCTTCAGGGCTAGTGTTCCATGGAATCCTTGATCCTCTCCCTTTCCCTTTTCTTTTCCTCTTCTCTCTCTGCATGTTTTCCCTGAATAATCTCATTCCATCATGTTGCTCTCAATATGAGGACAATTTCAAACTCCATACCTCTTGCTTGACATTTGCAGTGTGAATAGTGGTCCCCCAAAAGATATGCTCACTGAGACCTGTGAATATATGAATTTATTTGGATAAAGAATCTTTGTGGATGGAATTAAGGTTACAGATCTCAAAATGAGATCATGTTGGATTTTCCAAGTGGATCCTAAATCCAATGATAGGTGTCCTTATAAGAGAAAAGCAGAAGGAGATTAAAGACACAGAGTGTCTTTAATGTGAAGATGGTAGCGGGCACAACCCAAGGAAAACTAAAGCCACCAGAAAGAAGGTGGAAGAGGCGAAGAAGGATTTTGTCACAGAGTCTTCAGAAGAAGTGTGGCCCTGCTTATACTTTGATTTCAGGCTTCTGGCCTCCAGAACTGTGAGAGGACAAATTTTATTGTTTTAAGTCACCCAGTTTGTGGCAATTTGTTACAGAAGCCACAGGAAACAAGCATAATTCCAGACCAATAAATACATTAGCTCAATATTTCCAGTGACTACCACAGCTCATATGTTCCAAATTGACCTCATTTCATCCCCTCTCCCCGCAAAAACTGCCATTGATCTTCTCTCTGTAATTAGTGACACCATCAATATAACTTCTCCTCGAATTATTCCACGATTCATGTCCAAACACTTACCAGATCCTATATATTCTTCAGAAACTTATTTTCAGTCCCTTTGATTGCTTTTCAGGCCCTCAGTATATGTAAATACGATTTTATTGAGTCCCTTACTGGTCATTCTGGAATCTCACCCCTAGTCTTTTCTACAGGGAGTGTTACATGTCAAAAATCAGGTGTGATCATGCCATTTTCATGTGTGATCCTACATAGCTTCCCTTCTCTGTAAAGGCAGCTTTACTGATGGACTCACAAATGTGGGTAACACCATCATATACAAAGCAAGAAGTTTCATCTTTATGGTGTAGAGAAGACACCATAATGAACAGATCTATCAAATCAGAGGTCCAACCACCCAGACTGAATTCTCTACTAAAGGGATTTGCAAAGTTATTAAATATCTCAGCCAAAATATTTTGTTCTCAAGATAAAATCCAAAATCCCTTGCAAGATATCCAAAACCCTTCATATTCTATCCTCAATCTACATTTGGGGCTTCATCATAGTCACAAAGACCTTACTATTTTCTTTCAATAAGTAGTTGCTTCAAGTTTCTGTGCTTTGAGGACCTTTAATATGATGGATGGTATCCCAATCCTCTCATTACAGAAAGTTTTTCTTTCCCTCTTTCTTTATAACCTCTCACATCTAATTGATCATCTATTTCAATTGAGTCTAACTTTAAAATTGCTCTCTCTTCTGTCTTCACCATTCTCACTGCTATAACTTTACATCTGGAAATCATTTTTCAGGTCAGGTATTATTTTGCTGAAAGGAACACAGACGCCCTTAGTCTACCACAGAGAAAATGGGGTATTTTTTGAAAGCGTATGTGTGGAGTGCAGATGAATCTTAAAACGTTCTTAAGATCCAAAGCGTCACTAGTATCAGTTTTCTCTTTCTCTTTCCACCTCTCTTCCTTCCTTTCCCTCTGCCCTGTTTTCTTTCCCTTTTCTTCTTTTGCTACAAACCCCCTGCACCCTTTATCATGCACCATGGATTACATAGGCCCTTCACCAAAAGTTTTCAACTTCCCTGTTCTTTTCTCTTCCATTCCCATCTGGCTCCCGGCTGACTATTCTTTCTCTAGTCTTCAATGCCTTCAACCGACAGTTTATTTGAATTGGCTAACTGCTAGTTGCAGTAAGCCAAATAATGCTCTCTAGAAAGATGTCTACTGCCTCATCCCTAAAGCATATGACTATGTTATATTACATGGCTAAAAGTACCTTTCCAATTTGATTAAATTCATGATTTTAAGATGGAATGATTATCCTGGGTTATCTGAGGATGCCCAATATAATAATGAAGGCCCTTATAAGGGAAAGAGAGAGGTAGAAGGGTCAGAGTCAGAGGAGATGTGATTATGAAGAACCTCAAGAACTACAAGATAATAAATTTGTGTTGCTTTAAGCCACAATGTTTATAGCAATTTGTTAAAACATCAGTAGGATATTGATACACCAGTGTCCCTAATTTCCAAGCCACCTTATGGATCATGTGAAAGCCTATAGTTGACCACCCAGGGATCAGGGGTTAATCCTCTGGTCCTAGCAGTGAATGACTGTGTGTGATCCCTGCGATAAACATTGATATGGTTTGGCTGTGTCCCTACCCAAATCTCATCTTGAATTGTAACTCCCACAATTCCCACCTGTCATGGGAGGAACTCAGTTGGAGGTGACTGAATTATGGGGATGGGTCTTTCCTGCACTGTTCTTGTGATAGTGAATGAGTCACATGAGATCTGATGGGTTTAAAAATGGGAATTTCCCTGCACAAGCTCTCTTTTGCCTGCTGCCATCCATGTAAGATGTGACATATTCCTTGCCTTCCACCACGATTTTAAGGCTTCCCCAGCCATGTGGAACTGTAAGAACAATTAAACGTTTTTTTCTTCCTGGTCTCAAGTATGTCCTTAGCAGTAGCATGAAAACAGGCTAATACAGTAAATTGGTACCAGGAGTAGGGCACTGCTGAAAAGATACCCGAAAATGTGAAAGCGACTTTGGAACTGGGTAACAGGCAGAGGCTGGAACAGTTTGGAGGATTCAGAAGAAGACAGGAAAATGTGGGAAAGTTTAGAACTTCCTAGAGACTTGTTGAATGGCTTTGACAAAAATGCTGAGAGTGGTATTAACAAAAAGGTCCAGGGTAAGGTGTTCTCAGATGGAAATGAGGAACTTGTTGGGAACTGGAGCAAAGGTGACTCTTCTTATGTTTTAGCAAAGAGACCGGCAGCATTTTGTCCCTGCCCTAGAGATTTGTAGAACTTTGAACTTGAGAGCGATGATTTAGGGTATCTAGCAGAAGAAATTTCTAAGCAGTAAAGCATTCAAGAGGTGACTCGGGTGCTGTTAAAGGCATTCAGTTTTATGAGGGAAGCAGAGCATAAAAGTTCAGAAAATTTGCAGCCTGACAATGTAATAGAAAAGAAAATCCCATTTTCTGAGGAGAAATTCAAGCTGGCTGCAGAAATTTGCATAAGTAATGAGGAACCGAATGTTAATCCCCTGGCCATGTGATTTCATGGGCCAGGCCCAGGGTCCTCCTGCTGTGTGCAGTCTAGGGACCTGGTGCCCTATGTCCCAGCCACTCCAGCTACGGCTGAAAGGGGCCAACACAGAGCTCAGGCTGTTGCTTCAGAGGGTGCAAGACCCAAGCCTTGGTGGCTTCCACATGGTGTTGAGCCTCACAGTGCACAGAAGTCAAGAATTGAGGTTTGGTGACCTCCACCTAGATTTCTGAAGACTTACGGAAATGCCTGGATACCCAGGCAGAACTTTGCTGTAAGGGTGGGGTTCTCATGGAGAATCTTTCCTAGGGCAGTGCAGAAGGGAAATGTGGGGCCAGAGCCCCCACACAGAGTCCCTCCTGGGGCACCGCCTAGTGGAGCTGTAAGAAGGGAGCCACCGTCCTCAAGATCCCAGAATGGTAGACCCACCAACAGCTTGCATTGTGTGCCTGGAAAAGCCACAGACCCTCAACTCTAGCCTATGAAAGCAGCTGGGAGGGAGGTTGTGCCCTGCAAAGCCATGAGGGTAGAGCTGCCAAGACCATGGGAACCCACCTCTTCCATCAGCATGACCCAGATGTGCAAGACATGGAGTCAAAAAGAGATCATTTTGAAGCTTTAAAATTTGACTGCCCTGCTAGATTTCAGACTTGCATGGGGCCTGTAGTCCCTTTGCTTTGGCCAATTTCTCCCATTTGGAATGGCTGTATTTACCCAATGCTTGTACCTCCATTGTATCTAGGAAGTAACTAACTTGTTTTTGATTTTATAGGCTCATAGACTGAAGGGACTTGACTTGTCTGAAATGAGACATTGGACTGTGGACTTTTGAGTTAATGCTGAAATGAATCAAGACTTTGGGGGACTGTTATGATGGCATGATTGGTTTTGAAATGTGAGGACATGAGACCTGGGAGGGGCCGGGGTGGAATGAAATGGTTTGGCTGTGTCCCCATCCAAATCTCACCTTAAACTGTAACTCCCACAATTCGCACCTGTCATGGGAGGAACACAGTGGGAGGTGATTAAATTATGGGGTCAGATCTTTCCTGCACTGTTCTCATTATAGTGAATGAGTCTCACAAGATCTGATGGTTTTAAAAATGGGAATTTCCCTGCACAAGCTCTATTTTTGCCTGCTGCCATCCATGTAAGACATGACTTGCTCCTCCTTGCCTTCCGCCATGATTGTGGGGCTTCCCCAGTCATGTGGAAAGTCCAATGAAACCTCTTTCTTTTGTAAATTGCCCAGTCTCAGGTATGTTTTTATCAGCAGCATGAAAATGGACCAACAAGAACATCATTTCTCTAACAAAAGTTAAATTGCCTACCATTTGCTAGCTTCTATATTGCTTCCCTCTATCCCTCACCTCTCCCATCAAATATATAGAACAATATATTATTTTTTACCCTCATAACATAGTACCACACTTATACACTTATAATACTTTGAATATTATTACTTATATTAAGTAATAATATTCCAAGTTAATAAATTGGAATACTAATACTACTACCAATAATAATATTCCAAGTTAATTAGTTGGAATTCCAAGTTAATAAGATGGAATAACTTGGAGTACTATACTCATTAACTTGGAATATTCTCCTCCTCATTGAAGTCTTAGTCAACTTGGAAGATTCATTCATACTGCCTTTTATCCTTAACTCACCATGAAGCAGGCATCATTTTCCACAATTGGCATTCATCTGTGCCAACACTATATAAAATTATACTGACAACTAAAACTGAATGGGTAAGTTTGTGGGGAAATTCACAGGTAAAACAGAATATAGGTATAACAGAACATAGATAGATACAACTAAACAAAAATATTGGCTAATTTTATTTTGTTTGTTAGGTGCAAGTTCCATTTTTGTTAGACTTATTATTTTATTTAAGGACATAATTTCAAAGGCATATTAATATTACTCTAGATCTAATTTCAAAATTTGTAAGAAGTACAATAAATAGGAGATTTTTGTTTCTGAGAAAAAACTAAAGTGCTTTTTTTTTTTTTCTAACTTCAAAAGGTAAAGAAACAAAGGCCCAGAAGTTTGGTCTTGTAAGCTACCAAAAAAGGAAAATAAGGAGAAATACCTTATCGTTTTTGACATATTTGACAAACTGAGAATAAACACATGGTAACATAATAAAAGGCAGATGCTGGGGGACTAGGTTGTCTCTTAATCATGTGAAATTAAGCTCATTGACTTACAGGAATGCTCAAGAGAGCTGCTGCACATAAATCACATTGACATGAGACGGAAGTACCGCCACTAGACTTTCTCATTCCTATTCAGTTAAATCTCACTTTCTTTACACAGTAGTATAATTTCTTTTACTTAAATGAATATCCATACGTAACAACACAAAAATTAGAACTCTAACTGTGTCTTTGGTTATTTCACTACTCTTACATTTTATAAATTATTTGGGCCTAGAGTCACAAGTTTAGGAAAACCTCTTGAGGCTTGCCTTCCTCTTGCTGTCAAGAAGAATTGCATCTAAATCATTTTACACAAACAGGTGTCCCCTGTCAGGTTCTACAATGAAGAGAAGATCAACTCCCTGTGGTAACCCTTTTACTCTCTAATAGCTGGCTGCTTTAGGAAGCTTTTATATAGTTTAAATCCCTCCTAAAATAACATGTGCTTTTTGGTAATGCAGCCACTTACTCTTCTCCATATGCTGTAATAACTGTGAATACTTTTTCTATACTGAAGTCACTTGCTTATTTATCCTGTATTAGTAATCATGAGCCACAGCCTTTTCATAATGGCCACTACGGAACAATACCATTAAACTCAAAACTTCAGCACAATGACATTAGTGCTTCTTTAAAGCAACACTAAATGTAGAATTCCAATAGATAAATACTTGAAGAATCATTTTCCTTACCCTTTAACAGATTTTGAACTGCATCTTAAGCCCATGAAAACATTCCCCATTTGTAAAGGTTCATTGTCTTCATCTAAACCCTTATCATGTCCTAGATATTGCTTATTCTGAGATATTTGCTTCAGTAGTCTCACATTATACATTATACTGATGGCTCTTTAAGAAAAAAATCATTTTTCTTAAATACCTCTATTTAATTTTACCTTTATCTTTCTAATATCATTTTGGTCCTGTAGCATCCTCACTGATGTAACCCTGAATATTAAAACCACTCACTCAACCATTCATGCAGTCATTAATACATTAAGACATTTCCTTGAACCCTGACTCTGAAACAGCATATTTGGCACTGTAGAGATTATAAACATACATTACTCATGGTCCTTGCACTCACCATCTTATATTCTGAGTACGTTTTTGAGACAAAAACATCATGGAACCCCTTGTCTTACCTAATTTCTACATCGAGACCCCTCTAGCTTCATTTTTCTTCAGTATCCCAAACTTTTCAGGCAAATTACAACTCACACTTTAGTCCCCCCAAAGTGCTACAGGTATACTTTGTCCATAACAGTCCTTCAACTATTTATACTATTTCCCTGCTCCCAAATCTTACTCCAGATTTTCTTACACACCATTTTAGAATGTATATATTTAAGAATAGCTATTATTAACAGAGACTATGCTAACCTCTTTGAATGGCCTTTTAAAGACGGAACACGTCAAATACTTTAACCATGCAGACAAAGTAATAATAATATTTTTATAGTTTGAAAAGTCCTACGACACAGTGGAAATATGAAAATAAATTCTTTTTATTTGCAGATAAATATACAGAGAAGAAGGAAGAGAGGAAGAAAGGAAGGAAGGAAAGAACAAAAAGGGAAAGAAGGGAGGAAGGAATGAAGGAAAAAAGGGACCAACAGACAAGAATGTAAAGCTAAATTTCTCAAATGGTTGAGAGACAAAGTTTCTCCAAGCAAGCATTTGCTTTACATGTGTTTTTTTTTTTTTTTCCCAGAATTCTAAAAATGACAGCAACTGAGATGTTTACTTACTGAATTGCTATAATATTTCACACGCTTGAGGGGGATTGGCAATATTGGTCGTCTTAGCCTCCTTCATCAAGTTCTACTTATAAAAACTAAACAAAAAGAGAAAACCAAACACCGCATGTTCTCACTCATAGGTGGGAACTGAACAATGAGCTCACTTGGACTTGGGAAGGGGAACATCACACACTGGGGCCTATCATGGGGAGGGGGGAGGGGGGAGGGATTGCATTGGGGAGTTATACCTGATATAAATGATGAATTGATGGGTGCTGACGAGTTGATGGGTGCAGCACACCAACATGGCACATATATACATATGTAACAAACCTGCACGTTATGCACATGTACCCTAGAACTTAAAGTATAATAAAAAATAAAAAATAAAATAAAAAAAAAACTAAACAAATAAGTATGAAATTGTCCCAAGATAAAATCTATTGTGTAACGAACGCTGAATATCTGCTTCTATAGATATTAAAAGTATTGATTCTAAACGTAGGCACAACTTTAGGACATTACCTGAGAGACCAGATATACTCCTCAGTTGTCATTAACATATTGTACATATTTAAAGTGATATTTAAAACGTTATAAGGTTGCATTTGAATATTTTAATCAAAGATGTTATAATGACATAGCTGCCTTATTATATTAAATCTGTTCCTTAAATTAATAGCGATGGGAGTGTAAGTCAATGTGATAAAAATAATGCATTTCCAGCTTGTGTAATAAGAGCCCCTATTGCTTTCAAATTAGTTCTGTTAATGAGAAACAAATATCTACTTTTAAATTTTTATGGAATGACCATATGTGTTAATCTAAAGTAAACACGATACAAAATTAGCATATCATAAAAAATCAACATTTCTCTGTGTAATATAATATTGTGTATGTTCCTAATTATTAAAATATCTAGTTCTGGTTTTCTAGTGGTCACAGTGAACTAAAAATAATATTCTAGTAAAAGACACATGAAAAGCATTGGGTTTTTAGTCATGTTTATTGACCTTTCAAAAAGATGAATAAAATAAAGAATCAAAAGAGAATTAAATAAGACGAAAGAAGAAAGAAGTCCTCTTGATTAATACGCAAAATCAAACATCAAAAATTGATTTTTATCCCCTGGCCATGGTGCTGCTGGTTTTATAGGTTGGGCTGGGTGTGAAGATTGAGCCATCAATCTTTTAAGGAAAAAATGCCAAGTATACTCCTCTTCTACTTGATGTATGGAGATCAGTAATGACACTATTCAGTAAGCTACATATCTGCTTCCCTCAAACAAAGGTGCCACGGGAACAGACATTAGCTGAAATAAGTCCAAGCTATGAAAGTATATGGATAGAATAATATTATTCCTTCCGAAAGTGCACACTTAATATCTAAAAGTCAAACAAACAAACAAGCCTCCATTCATCTGGATCTTAATATAGACACTAGGGAAAGGTATGTTAATTTACATCATATAGAAAAGTAAACAAATCAGGCATGCTGCAAAATCCCAGTACCTGCCTTGTCATTTTTACATTGTAATATAGAAAACACTTTTGGTTTAGAAGGTATTATATAATTATGTGACAACTGCATTCATACATTGAAGAGAGAAAGGTCTCAGAACTTCTGCTTAACTTAGCACAGCATCTTCTTACCATTCTTCTAAAATAATTACAAAACTGAAATAAAACTGAATTTGAGACAGATTCCTGAGTTTTCTCAAGCCTTTAGAGCAGACAATTTTTACAACAATGATGTTTTCTAGAATAGAAATTTATATTAAAATCACTTAACAGATTTTTGAGACATTCTAATATTTGCATTTATATTAAATTTGCATTTTCCAACTGCCCCACGTTTCTAGCTCTGCTCTCATGCTTCTCAAACACACAAAGTAAGTCCCAGTTTGATAAAATTTCTTGCCCCCAAATTAGAGTTTATATAGAATGGACCTGTTACCATTACTTTATGATGAAAAAGGAGTAACATTTCTATATGAATAAATCAATCATACATCTGACACACACACAGAAAGAACTGGAAAAAAACAGATTTTATATAATTAGTGGTAATAACCAGAAAAATAAAGTTGTAAAGAATTAATCAATATTTCTCTTTTGGATAAACTATTGTCATTTTGTTATAATACTTGTACAAATGAGTGTTTCTCTTCTATATAGCTACTATCTCAAATACCTATGTTAAGTGATTTTAATGTAAATTTCTATCCCAGAAAACATCATTGTTGTAAAAATTATCAGCTTTCATCACTATTTACTCCCCTTTCTACCTACTCTAACTCTCTTGCTTATGCTCAATTGTACTTGAGCATAGTACAATTAAAGAAATCAAGATATATGTTATTTCCCATTAACTCATTCGAATTACATAAACCACTACATCATAATCCTGCCCTAGGGTTTTATCTCATTCAAAAGATCCACTTAGAAGAAGAGACGAAATAATGTGCAGACATAGAAACAGTATTTTTTCACATTGCCTATAACCACATCAGTGGCAGATACAACAGCTGTATAATAATCAAATATGCTAGAACCAACAGGCTCAGTATTTTTTTTAACTTTCAACCACGCACCAAACCTTTTTCCATGCACAATGCCCTCCCCAATTTCCCCCCCGACTTTATCCCCAGGAGGGGCTCACGAGAGCAGAGCTGCTCCCTATTTCCCCTGCATGTGAGCTTTTTCGGTATATAATCAAAGTGAGTTTGAAGCCTTTTAACCTCCTGGTTAAGATGGTTGCTTCACAGCACCATCTCAGCCCTTTCATTCCCTTTCCTTTCTGAATTCCAAAGATGCTTTTGTCCATGCAATTGCTTATATCACAACACTGCAACCTCTTGTACATTATCTCATCTTATTTTTTCCACAGTCTCTCTGGAACTAACAGACAATACATTCTAATTCTAGCAACAAAACACAATACCCTTCTTCTTCCTTTATACCTAAAAGCTATAACTTCAAAACTTATGTGACTCCACATAGTGTGAGCATGGGAAGGTTTTATATTATTAATGACTTACTAGACAAGATACAACTTCACAATGATCATGGTATTTATTCAATTGTTCCATACAATTGAAGTATCAACAGTCCACCACAAACCAAGATGCCCGATAACATGTAAAGTTTTCCATAAATGCCAACATTAATCTATTTAGTAGTTCCTTTCATTACCATTCTACTTTACCTCTATATTTCCTATGAAAACATTAGTGCTTCCTCATGACATTTTCTTCAATAACACTAGTGTTTTCTTTATATACTTCCAAACAATTCATCAAATCAGCTGGAGTACAACCCTGAAAAGAATCTTCCCTAAGCATAGCTGACATCAAAATGGTAACAATAAAAGTTAACATCAAAGATACAATAATATTTCCATGCAAAAAAATTAAATAACACTGTTTATATAAGAATACTTAAAATCCTACCACAAAATGAAATCTAAATACAAGGTTTTGCTATTGAATCCATGCCAATTCATAGTAATTAACAAAATAAGCCACATTCTTTTAAATCCACTCTGACTTTTCTAATTCCCTATGAGTGTGCTCCACCTATTTACTCATAATATCTACAATATCTCCACAATACGGATAACTCATCATTCTCAACTTTTCCCCAAATGGCACATGTGTAAATGTAGCACTATCACTTAAAGCTATAAAAACAACTAAAAAAAAGAGGAATACTGCTTACCGGAGCCTCTTTTGGTCACAACCTTCAAACTCTGAGTAAAAGTAGCGTATAAGAGAATCAAGTGTGGAATCGGAGCTTTCATCTTCCAGCTCTTAAAGGCTGTTCCCTAAAGCAAAGATTAAAAAGAAGAAAAACATGCATGTTTTAAAAATAGACAGCAATATTATGAGTTTCATAACTTTGATCAAACACGATTGGTGCAATGAATTACACAAAACGAAAGAATATAACCAGGATTTCTATTATATTGTCCCATATGTTGTGGTTCCTAAGTTAAATCAAAACCAGTAATACCAAAATTATGCCTCCATAGCCCTCACCCCCAAAATGCTTTAAAATCTTATGTTAACTTGAGGTTTTGGATTTTTTGCTTTAACTCCCTAGTTGTATTTAAATAAGTGGAAACAATCCCTTCAAAAGAATTATTTCACCAACAATTTATCTTAATATAAATCATCCAAACTGACATTTTTAACATTCCATGCTGCAATAGAATGTGGTTTTATTCAGTGTCATTCTTTCCAAGAGATTAAATCATAAAATGTATGCCTCAAAATATGTAATCAGGATTTTATAATTATCTTTCAAAAACCTCTAAAACATACTTTAATTTTAAGCCTTTTGTTTTTATTAAAAGAATGTATATTCTGGCCAGGCACAGTGACTCATGACTGTAATCCCAGCACTTTGGGAGGCTGAAGCAGGCAGATCCCTTGAGCCCAGGAGTTTGAGACCAGCCTGGGCAACATGGCAAAACCCCCATCACTCCAAAAAAAAAAAAAATAGCTGGGCATGATGGAGTGCACCTGTAGGCCCAGCTGCTTGGGAGGCTGATGTACGAGGATGGCTTGAGCCTGGGAGGTCAAGGCTGCAGTGAGCTGAGATTGTGTTACTGTACTCCAGCCTGAGCAATAAAGGAAGAAGAAGAAGGAAAAAGAAGAAGAAGAAACAACACTCAATGAAGCTACCAAAAAATCATTTATTTCTATTATAAGGCTTGCAGAGGGATATAAGAAGGGACACTAACGCAGTGTGTTTGGATTTCTAAAGGAGAAACATTTCATTTGAAATTAAATAAATGAACATTGTCTTCCTCAGAAAATCATCCTTCTGTGTCTTAGCTTTATTGAGGTATAATTCACAAAGTTGGATATGTTTAAAATGTACAATATGTTTTGATAGGCATATATACTGTGAAATGATTATCACAATAAAGTTAGCTAACACATACTTCAACTGACATAGTTGCTATATTTTTGGGTGTGGTAAGACTTCAGATCTACCCTCAACAAATTTTAAGTATACAATGTAGTATCATTAACTATAGTCAACATGCTGTACATTAGATCCCCAGAATGTACTCATGGTATATCTGCAACTTTGTACCCTCTGACCAACATATCCCCATTTTTCCTCATCCTGTCCTAGCCCCTGGCAACCACCATTCTACTCTCTGCTTCTTTTCTTTTTGTATAAGACTGAGATAGTAGAGGTGAGAGACTGAGTTTCAGAAAAGTGGCAAATCAGAACACAGTTCAAATATATTGTAAACTTATGACAGCACAAGTTTCTTTGCAAGACATTTGAGGAATGATCATATCCAGCTTTCCATCACTACAACTGTATTAAAGAGGAGAAAGCCAAAACTATCATATTTTGCATTGTCCCAGAGCCTCATTCAGATACTTCTGAATGGTTTTAATTGATTGATTTACTCACATTAATAAGTCTGTTAAAACACATTTTAATTCACAAAAGCAAAATCCATTCACTTGTGGCAAGGTGTCACCATCATTTTATTTAGAAAATCAGTGAATGTGTAAAATAGCATGGAAAATAATCTATTTTAATGGCAGCACCTTTAAGGGATGATAATCTCCATAAGTTTTCTATCCAAAGACCTTAAGTTTACATAAAGACATAAATGAAACCTAATCCAAAGAGCTGATTCATCAGACACATCTGAT